>NC_133126.1:93619767-93919767 GCF_048418815.1 Hemitrygon akajei
TGTTTGGGTCCAAATCCTTCCCAGACTGTGGGATATTGCTGAACCCCAAATAGTTCACGAGTCCAAAAGTCTTTTCATCGTGGAGACCTTTTTCTCATTGATAAACCTGCGTGGCAGCGGGGCTGATGGTACTGGGGCGAAGGAGCTGGTGCTGACAGGTTTTGATTTAGAGATGTGGAATTGATCTTTAGGGTCTTGGGGAACTGCAAGGTGCAAGCCACCGTGTTTATGTCTTATGACTTTGAAGGGTGAAATGAACTTGGGTGTCAACTTTCCAGACTCCACCCGGAGAGGCAAATTATGAGTGGACAGCCAGACCTGTTGCCCAGGCAACAGGTTTGCCTTCATCTCCACCTTCCAGAGAGAGGCCAGCCAGATCTCTTGACCCAATCCATTTCTGCTTCAGATCTTCGGCTGCAGGAACCCTAATCTCGACCTGCTGTTCCAGAAAGAGTGGCGGAGGATAAGCAAACTGGCACTCGAACGGTGACATCCCCTCCACAGAATACTGTAAGGTGTCGTGGGCGACCTCTTCCCACATCAGATGTTCACACTGTTCCTCAGGTGTTTGAGGCCAGGCATCGTAGGGTTTCTTGGTTGGTCCGCTCCATCTGGCCATTAGCCTCCAGGTGAAACCCAGAGGAAAGACTTGCTGTTGCCCCAATCAGCTTACAGAGTCCCCTCCAGAAATGTGATGCGAATTGTAGACCACGATCCGAGACAATGCCCACCTGGAATTCGCGGATATTGAAGACCTGGTCCTGGACAACTTCGGCCGTCCTCGCTGCAGAAGGTACCTTATCCAAGGCAGAGAACTTGGTGGATTTCGAAAATCGAGTGACATGACAGTCTTTCTGTTGGATGGTGGAAGACCCGTGACAAACTCCATGGAGACGCGACCCCTTGATGTTGCAGTCTCTTCCGCACCTTCCTTCGAGGATGACTCTTGAGGCTTCTCAAGTGAGAGACCTCAGACTCCCCTCCCTAGGTTCACAACTCATTCGTAGAAACTGGCCAGAGCAGTCAGTGTCCTTTCTGTAATCTGAGGCGACATTACAAATTGCACCCCACCGCCGAATGTGCTTTAAGGATCTGGGTATACCTGGCCGCTGCATTCCTTAGGCTTAGCTGCAAGTGTTCCACACTGCTCGGGCATCTCCTTGGTCTTCTCCTGAACCATCTGTAGTTGCTGTGGGGTCCCGACCAGACGGGGTTGAGACACGTACAGTGCCAGTAGCCGGGACCGGATTGTCTGTCCTTGCAGGCAGGACTAGGTCTCCAGAAGGCCTCAGCTTACCTTGACCAAAGCCTGCCCCTTGTTGGTCGCTGATCTAGGGGGAGTCTGGGGGTAGGAACTCCACGCAAGCATGCCCTCTTACAATGACTGGACCAAACAATGGTTCTCCTCTCGCTCCAGTCACGGATGGTTTATGTTGGGACTGCATGTCCTCCACATGATGCCCTATCCAATAGCGCAGTCTAATGCTGGACCTGGCCGGAACCTAGGAAGCCGCCGTCCAAGGCAGTTGCCGGCAGGGACTGGCTAAACCTTCGCAGCCGATGGGCGATCCCCAGTCCAAAACATTACCCGCAGCCCCAGAGTCCACAAAAGCCCTCACCTGCTTCTGTTTTTTTTTACCCCAGGTAATCTCCGCTTTCAGCACGAAACCAGAATCACTGGAATTGGGAGTAGTGGCTGCTATCGTCACAATTCTCCCGACGCTAGACTATCTTTGCTGTTCTCCCAAAGGCTGCAGATGGCCCGTCTCCCCACAATACTAGCAGTTCTGGCGTCGGGATCTCAGTGGTGGAAGATCCAGTGCAGCACATCTGCATGGGTTCGCCTAAATCCTGAACAGCGGACGGGCAGGTCATGGTCCGAGATTGGGTTGTGGGGGGCGGGGGGGGGGAGAGGGTGGTTTGGGGGGGGGCGGTTGAACTACAATACGTTAAAGCTGGGCTCGGATAGCCTTCTTCAACCTCGAATTAGTCCCAGTCGATTATCGGGACGAAGTCGATTAGAACCTCGTAGTCACCTGTTGACTCCCCTATGGCGAGCGATTCCTTCAGTTCGTCTCGGAGTCCTCGGCGGTGTAGAGTAGCCAAGGCCTCCGCGTTCCAGACATTCTCTTGGGCTAAGATCCGAAACTCAATACGGTAATTGGCCGCGGACCGACCACCGTGTCGAATCTTCATCAGACGGTTGTAACACCTTCCTCGTGGCGGCATTGAATTCCTCCGAATGCGAGCAGACCTCCGACCTTCGTTCCCAATGCCCGAAGGAAGCCCAGGCCAAGGCTTTCGCAGTTGGAAGTGATAATGAAGACACCTTTCCGCGCTCTGAAGGGAATTGGGACGGCTGGAGTTCCAACAGTAACGGGCATTGCCTGAGGAAGCCGTGGCAAGAGCCCGGGTGTCTCCGGGCTTGGAAGATGTACTGGTTCCGCAGAGCGAACGACTTGGCTCTCCCAAGCGACTCTGATTTCCCGCTTGCGAAATTTGACAAACTACTACCCGGAAGTCGTGTAACTCCAAGCTCTGTCTGGAAATCTCGCTGTGGCTGGCCACAGCGGACGAGAGACGCCATAGCCCGCTGAGTCTATGCTGGCTCAATCGTACCGTGATGAAAGTTCTTGACGAGGATGGTTTGGACCCAAATGCTGGACTATCCGAGACACGGACCGAGATACTGAATCGAGAACTGAGCACAAAACGAAACACTGGACTACATCTCTGATCGGGCTTAAATCTCCTTTAAAAGGACCGATCAGGTGCTCTTTAAATACTCCATTCTTGGCGTCCAGAACATGATTGCTAATTAGCGGAGCGACCCTGAACCCTAAAAGGAGCCACGCCAACTACTCCTACTCCGGAGAGTTAGTGCTTCTAAACCCCGAAAGCTGGTGTGGCTCGTGCATGCATTCTCTGGAATTCATAAGAATGAGGGGAGGGGAGGGGAGGGGAGGGGAGGGGAGGGGAGGGGATCTCATTGAATGGTCAAAGGTCTCAACAGAGTGGATGAGGAGAAGATGTTTCCCACTGTAGGGGAGTCCAAGACCCGAGGACAGCTTCAGGATAGAGGGACGTCCATTTAGAACGGAGATGAGGAGGAAGTTCTTTAGGCAGAGAGTGGCGAATCTGTGGAATTTGTTGCCATTGCTGGCTGTGGAGGCCGAATCATTGGGCAGGTTCTTGATTAGTCGGGGCACGAAGGGTTAGGGGGTGGGGGTGGGGGTGGGGGTGGGGGGGGGGGAGGCAGGAGATTGAAGCAGAGAGAGAAATGAATTGGCCATGATGAAATGGTGAATTAGAATCAATTGGTCATGATGAAATGGTGAATTAGAATCAATTGGCCAAATTGGCCTAATTCTGCTCCTGTAATTGATGGTTTTATGGACGTTAATGGATCAAGCAGCGTCAGAGGGAGGAAAGGAATTGTTGACATTTCGGGTTGTGAACCTGCATCAGCGCTGAGACGGAAGGAAGATTGCTGGTGTAAGGAGTGGAGGGTGAGGGTAAAGAATACTGGGCAAATGGAGCCGGGTCTGCCAGGGGGAGAGTGAAGAAGCGGGCAGCCACTTGAGTATGAAAAGTGGGAACACAAAGCATCTGAGTGGTGCAATATGATAAGGAAGGAGATGAACTAGTAAGGAAGAGATGTAGGCAGGGTATCTGTCAAAATGTGTGGATAGTAGGAATATGCAACTCTTCACAAGTATGTCAATGCCTTGTGTGCACAAACCTTATATTACTCCCGAATTGTTTTAATTTTGTCTGACTGGATGTAACTGGATAGTGTTAACTACCTATTCAAAGAGTCACCATATGCCCTTTTACAAGGTTATGTCAATACTAGGTGCAATAAGACTGTCTTACAAATTACAAAGCTTGTAAGGTTTATTCTCAGTCATTGCTGATGATTTGTTATCATCTTAGACTACACATGTACTATTGTGTACCACTCAACCAATATTACTACTGATGCAGTGGAACAGATGTGAATGTGACACAGTGCCCCACCACACTGTGGCATCGGCGATTTTAATTTTAGTGTGGTTGTTGGGTGTTTGGCCATGCAGACATGTGTGAGTAGAGTGTACAACAATGGGCTCAGCACACAGCCAAGTTCTGGATAATGGGAAGGAACAGCGGTTGTGCAACCTGACTGTTTCCTGGCTAACAGACCGCAAAGCCCAACATCCGGTTGAGCAGTGGTGTAATTAGATGGCTGAGAAGGATGACATCTCTTCTCATCTTTGGCCAAGCAGGGGGTCATAGAGACATGGAGTACTACAGCACAGGACACGGCATTTCAGCACAACTAGTCCGAGCTATCAAGCTATTTTTCTACCTAGTCCCACCGACCTGCATCAGGACAACAGCGCTCAGAACCCCTCCCGTCCGTGTACTCATCCGAACTTCTCTTAAATACTGAAACTGAATCCGCATCCACCACTTCCCCTGACAGCTCATTCCACATTCTCACCAACCCCTGAGTGTAGAAGCTCCCCCGCATGCTCCCTTTAAACATTTCACCTTTCACCCTTGACCCCTGACATCTAGTTGTAGTTCCACCTAACCTCTGAGGAAAATACGATACATACTCATAACTTTGTATACCTCTATCAAATCTTCCCTCATTCTCTCACACTCCAGGGGAAATTCTAACCTATTCAGCTTTTTTCCTATAGCTCGGGTCCTCAAGTACTAGTGTTATGTAGGATGAACAGCTCTGATGGGCAGAAGGGTGCAGAGTTGCCCATGTCCCCCCCCCCCACCCCCCGGGAGAATCACAAACAATTATTGTTGCTATGCTGCTCATGCGAGAGAGAGATGGAAAAGAAAACATGCAAGAACATCTGCTACAGATCAGAGAGAGATAAAAAAAGGGGAGAGAGACTTGTTGATTCACCGTATTATGACTTCTGAGAGGGTTATTTATCCTGTACCATTCTGTTCATTAAAATTCCTCAGTGGACAGCCGGAGTGGGCTGGTTTGATGGACACAGCAATTCAAAATTGGTTGACAACTGAGACCCCATGAGTAGGGATAAAAGTGAGGTCTGGGGAGACACCCCTCAGACACACCAGGAGGCACGCCAGTGGACACTGATTGAGTGTTGGAACCCACAAGAAAGGTGGGGGCTTCGAAGACCGAACCAGGAGGTCGGTCAGTAAGGCTATCAGTGTAAAAGCAGGGCCGGTGGGGACGTGTGTGTGTCCACTTATGCCAGGTGACGAGTCCACCACAGAAGAACGGTCTGGCTGAAGACCAGAGGGGTCATAACTGAATGACCACCATAACAACGATACGATGGATTAAGAAAGCAAAGGAAGGTTTGGCTGCTGTAGCTGTTACATATCTCTCTCTCTCCCTCTCCCTCTCCCTCTCCCTCTCCCTCTCCCTCTCCCTCTCCCTCTCCCTCTCCCTCTCCCTCTCCCTCTCCCTCTCCCTCTCCCCCTCTCTCTCTCTCTCTCTCTCTCTCTCTCTCTCTCCCTCTCCCTCTCTCTCTCCCTCTCTCTCTCTCCCTCTCTCCCTCTCCCTCTCCCTCTCCCCCTCTCTCTCTCTCCCTCTCCCTCTCCCTCCCTCCCCCCTCCTCCTCCTCCTCCTCCCCCCCCCATAACTACATCAGCACATATGAACTGAACTTTATACTTTTATATGACAATTCATTATCCCCTAGACACCGATAGAGCTTGTTTATTATTGCTTATTATTATTCCCACATTTTAGGTTTATTATTGCTAACGTGTATTATCTATATATTTGCATTATTGATATTAATTTGCGTATTTTATTAATAAACACTTTTGAATATAGTACCACCAGACTCCAACGGATTCTTCTTTCTCTGCTGGTTAGACACCCAGTTACGGGGTACGTAACACTAGCAACATCCTTGTAAATTTTCGCTGTACTCTTTTAATTTTGTTTTTAATCTGTCGTGGATAGTGTGGAGAGCCGTCAGAGGTTACAGCAGGACATTGATAAGATGCAAAACTGGGCTGAGAAGTGGCAGATAGACTTCAACCAGATAAGTGTGAGGTGGTTCATTTTGGTAGGTCAAATATGATGACAGTGACTTGATAGAGGTGTATAAAGTGATGAGAGGCATTGATCATGTGGATAATCAGAGGTTTTTTCCCAAGGCTGAAATGGCTATCACGAGAGGGCACAGTTTTAAGGTGCTTGGAAGTAGGTACAGAGGGATAAGTATTTTTATGCAGAGAGTGGTGAGTGAATGGAATGGGCTGCCAGTGATGGTGGTGGAGGCGGATACGATAGGGTCTTTTAAGAGACTCCCGGACAGGTATATGGAGCTCAGAAAAATAGAAGGCTATGGGTAACCCGAGGTAATTTCTCAGGTAAGGACATGTTCGGCACAGCTTTGTGGGCTGAAGGGCCTGTATTGTGCTGTAGGTTTCTCTATGTTTCTTATTGATATCTTTCTCGTAGATAGTTGGAACTTCGCACATTACTTCAAATCAGGACTCACTAATGTCTTCAACATGGCATCCAAACACCTGTACACACTATTTTTATTTATAAAGGCTAGTATACCAAAAACTCTCTTCACGACCCTATCTACCTGTGATGTCACTTTCAAGGAATTATGGATTTGTATTCTCAAATTCCTTTGTTCTACCATAATCTTCAGCGGCCGATCACTCACTGTACAAGTCCTATCTGGTTTGTTCACCCAAGGTGCAACACCCCACACTTGTCTACATTAAATCCCATCTCAGACAAGAGGAAGTCTGCAGATGCTGGAAATCCGAGCAACACACACAAAATGCTAGAGGAACTCAGCAGGCCAGGAAACATCTGTGGAAAAGAGTACAGTCGAAGTTTCGGGCTGAAATCCAACTGCCATTTTTCAACCCATTTTCCTAGCTGGTCCGGATCTTCCTGCAAGCATTGATAGCCCTCCCTCGCTGTCCCACTCCTCCCCCCATACCTGTTGTCATCCACAAATTTGCTTGATCCCGTTTATCACATTATCATCCAGATTGTTGATATAGGTGGCAAACAACAACACTGATCTCTGCAGTACATCACTAGTCAGAAGAGGCAACTCTCTACGACACTCTCTGTTTTCTCCCGCGCAGACAATGTCGAATCCAATTGAACACGCCCGGGTGTTTTGTTTCAGCCGCAAATTACACAACCACAGTACCTTATCCCATCTGTCACACTTTCACGCTATGACATAAAGACTCTTGACTCCGACCACATATTGCAAATACCAGGATTAACACTTTCTCTCTGGGGTCTGGTAAAGGGTTTATCCACTGAAACATTATTTTTCCTTCCACATGTGCTGCCTGATATACTTAGATATTTCATCATTTTCCATTTTCTATCTTTTTACCCCCTTCCCGCAATTCCGCCATCTAACCATTAACAACGTCCTTGTAACTATCCTAACATTTGGCTAATGGTTGACATTTAAGCTATTTAATTGCATCCAATCACGAGCATTCACTTGTTTAACTTCCCTCCACCTTACCTCCTACTGAAAATTTACTCGCATGTCTCTCTTACCTAATCTGAATAGGCACAGACTGAATGGAGAACTCGTTTCCCTTTCGAGCGCTGCCCATTGCCAACATTTTCTCTTTGGTTTTAGATTTCCAACATCTGCAATGTTAATTATTTTTCTTTTCAATTTGATGTTATTAGGAAGATAAGCTCGACATGTTAGGAGGAGAATAAAAATATTCTATTTCCAAACTGGAGGTCGTTAAGCAGATGCTCCAACGATAGCCGATGTCCCCGTCCATAGTTGCTCTACTTGCTCAATTCCTCCGGCATTTTGTGCGTGGCCCAACAAATGGGCACGTTTAATGTGGAATACCGCAAGTCCGGTCCATTGATTTATTGACGAGACTGAAGACAGGGGAGCTGCACGCCCTTGTTTTTCGCACGGACCAGACCTGCATGCCACGGCACCGCCTGTTTCAGCCACCCAGGGAGATGCCGAAAATGGTGTGGGAGAATCAGAAGGGCAGGAGACACACTGGCAGTACCTACTGAGTCCCCTCCATTCGCGCTGCTTTCTAGTGTTGGCTCGGTGAAGGAAAAACTGGATTGCGTTCATCTAAGGCTACATATCGGTTTGCTATTGTAACTATGTTTGCCAGGTACTGAGTGCTGCGTGTGGTTGTTCCGCACATTCGGCCCTGGAGGAATGTTATTTCATTTGGCTGAACACATGTATGATTGAATGATAATTAGACTTGAATTTGCATCGGTAACTCGCAGCGCATCGCACGGCCTTCTACTGTATGTTCATTTGCTTATCCATTGATAGAAAGGCAGGCACCGTTTGAAATGCACTTGATTCCGTGATAAATAAACGGCAAATACTGATTTCCACTGTTCCAAAATGAAGCGCGATCTTTAATTAGTACTTAGTTCTAAACTACCTGGTTTACCTTCATGAACAAAGATCCTACCTGCCGGCATAAACATCCAACTCACAGACCTCCGTTGATACCCCCTGCCCTTCCTTACCCCCCATCCCTATCTATTATTTTAATCTGGTTCTCTTTCTCTCTCTTTTTCCCCCCTCACTATAATCTCTCCCCAGCCCTACCTTTCTTTCGCTTTTATTTCCCATAATTCTCCACCTTCCCCCCCCTAGCCCATTTCCCTCCAGCCTATCACTTCCCAGCTCTCTACTTCATCCCCTCCCCCCCCACTTCTTATCCCCCCCTCGACCATCCCATGTTACTTCACTCCTGATGAAGGGTTTCGGCCCGAAACGTCGACACTACCTCCTCCCAATAGATGCTGTGGTTCTGCCAGCATTTTGTGTTTTTTACCACATTTGTTACTCTGCATTCATGCAGGACCTCGCGGGTTGCTGGTGAGGACACAGCTCTGTGCCAAACCGATCTCTTCACCTGCTGCTTTGACATCAACAATCAGAGTAGGCCCTTTGACGCACAATGTCTCTGCTGACCAATTCAAACTAATCCCATCTGTCTGCACATGGCCCTTATCTGTCCATCTCCTGCCCGTTCGTATTCTTTTCTAAAAGCCTCTTAAACATTGTTTGTTGTATCTGCAGATGTTGGAAATCCAAAGCAACGCACACAAAATGCTGCGAGAACTCAGGAGGGCAGGCAGCGTCCATGGAAATGAATAAATAGTCGGTGTTTTCAGGCCGGAACCCTTCTTCGGGACGGGTAAGCCAGAATTTATAAAAAAGTGAGGGCGGGAAAGGGAGGATAGTTGGAAGGTGACAGCCGAAACCAGGTGAGTATGATAGCTAAACGAGAGGAAGGAATCTGACAGGAGAGGAGAGTGAACCGTAGGAGAAAGGGAAGGAGGAGATCTAGAAGGAGGCGATGGGCAGGTGAGAAGAGGTAAGATGCCAGAGTGGGAGATAGAAGAGGGGGAAATTCTAAGCTACTCACGGATGGGAAAGGTTGTGGAACATGGATATTTGCTAACTGAGGCCTTTGAATCATTTCTGACGCTTTGAGAATTTGTATTGTGCTGGGCAATTTTGTAAAAATATTTTGCATCACGGTACCAAATTTAAAGTTCTAGCACAAAGTACAATCAGCCGTTAGAAGGAATGTTGGTGTTAACGGCAATACATTAAACACTTGTCGTTTTAGTTTCTAATCTTTGAACTTTTCACCCAAGTACAACTGAGAAGGCATGCAGCAGCAAAACTAAAAACAATGCAACCAACACTGTTGTTTAGGGCGCTTTATTGAAGTAACTGTTTTGGTAATTTTGCAGTGGCCCTATCTTATTCTGGCACGATCAATTGTCTGTGAGCTACTAGAAACTGTTTCCGTTCCGCTCTCTAGTTGTGAGTTCTCACCATGCAAGGAATGGCTGATCCCAGAGGCCCCGCTCGACTTGCGTGTAACTGTAGCCGAGCCGGGAATCGCCTGTTAATGATCATTGCACCCGCTGGAAATTAGCATCATAGGATGGCGGCGAGCGGTTCCCGGACATTTTGGCGTGCCTCCCGAGGATGCAAGTTAAGAGTGTTTTGTTTACGTACGTACTTACTGAGATACAGCGTGAAACAGGCTCTTCCGGCCCTCCGAGCCGTGCAGACCAGCAACCCTTGATTTAACCCTTGCCTAATCACAGGACAGTTTACAATGGCCAGTTAACCTACCAAGCGATACATCTTTGAAGGAAACCGGAGCACTCGGAGGGGACCCACGCGGTCACGGGAGAACGTACAAGCTCCTCACAGGACAGCGGCAGGAATTGAAGCTGGTGGCTGACACTGTAAAGCGTCGTGCTACCCTCTGCACCGCCGCACTTTTACTGTCTCATGCCTCGTTTCCTTCTTTTAGAAGGATATGCATTTTGAAGGAAATGCTGAAGGATGAGGCAATACAAATGAACGTCCAAGGAGCTACTGTTTTATTTAAAAATATTAACAATACATCTCTTTCCTCTGCAGGCGTATTTAGTTGAAATTAACTGAACCAGACTCTTGAAGGCAGCATGCCAGGGATGAGGTGGTTTGAGATAGTTGCCTAACTGCCTAGTTGCCTTGTAAGTTATCACTTGTAGCAATGGTTTCTTCTGACAATGTGAAAAGGAGAGTATGGCAATCCTTCAGCAAGAAGGGGATAAACCATTATGTTAGCAAGCTGAGCGAGAAACACCAGGCACGTTTAGAGGTACAGCAACTGCTATATCAATGGAACCTTAATCCCAGTTGAATCCAATAAGAACATGGACAGGAAAGGAATGGAGGGTTATGGGCTGAGTGCACGCCAGTGGGACTAGGTGAGAGTAAGTGTCGGCACAGACTAGAAAGGCCAAAATGGCCTGTTTCCATGCTGTAATTGTTATATGGTTATAAGAAATAGCAGCAGGAGTCGGCCAAATGGCTCTTCGAACCTGCTCCGCTATTCAATAAGATCATGGCTGATCTGACCATGGACTCATCTCCATCTACCTGCCTTTTCCCCATAACCCTTAATTCCCCTACTATGCAAAAATCTATCCAACCTTGTCTTAAATACATTTACTGAGGTAGCCTCCACTGCTTCATTGGGCAGAGAATTCCACAGATTCACCACTCTCTGGGAAAAGCAGTTCCTTCTCATCACCATCCTAAATTTACTCCCCAGAATCTTGAGACTATGGCCCCTAGATCTAGTCTTCTCTACTAGTGGAAACAACTTTCCTGCATCTATCTTCTCTATCCCTTTCATAATTTTATACATTTCTTTAAGATCGCCTCTCATCCTTCTGAATTTCAGTGAGTACAATCCCAGGAAACTCAATCTCTCGTCATAGTCTAACCTCTCATCTCTGGAATCAACCTGGTGAACCTCCTCTGCACTGCCTCCAAAGCCAGTGTATCCTTCCTCAATTAAGGAGACCAGAGCCTCATGCAGTACTTCAAAAGCAGCCTCACCAGTATGCTAAACAGTTGCAGCATAACCTCCCTGTTCTTAAATTCAATCCCTCTAGCAACGAAGGCCATTGCCTTCTTGATAGCCTGCTGCACCTGCAAACTAACCTTTTGTGATTCATGCACAAGCACCCCCAAGTCCTTCTGCACAGCAGCATGTTGCAATCTTTTACCATTTAAATGATAAACTGATTTTTCATTTTTCCTTCCAAAGTAGATGACTTTGCATTTACCAACATTGTACACCATCTGCCAGACCCTTGCCCACTCACTTAACTTATCTATATCTCTCTACAGACTCTCCGTATCCGCCACACAATTTGCTTTTCCACTCAATTTAGCGTCATCAGCAAACTTGGATACACTACACTTGGTCCCCTCTTCCAGATCGTTAATGTATATCATGAACAGTTGTGGGCCCAGCACCGACCCCTGTGGCACACCACTCACCACTGATTGCCAACCAGAGAAACACCCATGTATCACAACTCTCTGCTTTCTAATGGTTAACCAATTTGCTAATAGATGATCCCCAACTCTATGCATCCTTATCTTATGGATACGTCTTTTATATGGCACCTTAGTGAACGCCTTCTGTAAATCTGAGTAAATAACATCCATCTGTTCCCCTCTATTCACTGCACTCGTTACATCCTCAAAGACCACTGGTAAGTTTGTCAAACAGGACCTGACTTTGCTGAACCCATGCTGCATCTGCATGATGGATCCATTTCTTTCCAGATGCCTTGCTGTACCTTCTTTAATGATAGCTTCTCCCCAACAATAAATGTCAAACTACACCCTATCCTCATTATATGCGTCTTCAGACAATGTGGTTTCACAGTTATGCATCAAACCTATTTCTACAAACCTCTTTATATGCGTCCAAAACTCAGTTATGCGAGGCTGTTGGGATGAGAAGCACCGCTTTCCTGCCAATCCAAGTCATGTACGCACACCTCACAGTCTCACTTCTGCCAGTCTTGCATTGGTTTTGAAAGCATGTGGATGTGCAATCTTGTGCTCTTAAACTTTTGTTGTTATTAACTACGGTGCACTGATTTTGTGCTTGAAATATTTAACTATGCCTCCTAAGCATCCTATGTCAAGTCCTGGGCCATCAGCCAAGCAGCAGAGAACCGCTTTAACACTTGACAAAAAGTTGGAAATTATAAGCAGAGCCACATCAAGTGAAGGTAACACAGCTCTGGGAGGCTACTTTAGCCTGGGTGAGTCCACGATCGGGAATATAAAGAAAAATGCTGAGAAAATAAAAAGTGCAGTGATTGATTCATCACAAGTGTCTTCAGAGATTGTAACCAAATTGCGTAACCCGATTATGACAAAAATGGAGAAAATGTTGAGTTTGTACATTGACCATGAAACAAAGAAAATAACAACACTCAGTTCTGATCATCTTCGTGTGAAAGCTTTGGAAATTTATGGTCGCCTTTGTTCAGAGGCTAGTGAGGAAGTGTCAAGTGATATTGCTAGCTTTAATGCAAGTAGGGGATGGTTTGCTAAGTTTGTTAATCATGGCAGGCTTCACAACTTAGCTGTACATGTACAACTTAGTGCTGACCATGAAGCTGCTGAATGCTACCCCTTGCAGTTGTGAGCTATGACAGCTGAGTTAGGTATGACACCAAAGCAGGTGTTTAATGCAGACAAGACAGGGCTTTTTGGAAGTGTATACGCAGACACACTTATATAAGTAAGGATGAAAAGACTTTCTATGATTTATTACGTTGAAAATTACCTTAAATTGGTTAAATATAATACAAATGTTGCCTTGTGGTACTGCTTTTGTGTCGTATTGGTATGAAAATGTGAATAAATTACAGATAAAACATATTTAGGAAGCCCTCTGGAACGCATCCCTATTTTCTCCATTTAAATAATTATTCACATTATTCGTTTCCATACTATGCGTTGACTGCGAGGAATGTATCCCACGCATAAAACGATGATAGGATGTACCTGCCTTTTGCCAACATTCTTTTTTGACCCTGGCGTGATATTCACCTTCTTCCAATCCACCAGGACCTGCCAAGAGTCCAGATAATTTTGGTAAATTATCACTAAAGCCTCAGCCACTGCCATGTCTTTCAATACCCTGGGATACATTCTATCAGGATCAGGGGACTTGTCTATCATTAGTCACACAAGTTTGCTCAGCACTACCACTTTAGTGATAGCTATTGTATCGAGGGCCTTGCCTCCCATTGCGTTCATATTATCTCTCATTGGCATGTTAGATGTGTCCTCCACCATGAGGACCAACACAAGATAGTGATTCAATGCCTCGGCCATTTCCTCATTACCCAATAACAATTCCCCTTTCAGATCCTCTAAGGGAAGTATATTCATTTTAGTCACCCCTTTCCACTTTATATAATTATAAAAGCTTTTACTACCAGGTATTATCCATTTTTATATTTTGTGCTAGTTTATTTTCATAATCTATTCTCCATTTCTTTATTGGTCACTAGTGGTTCTTTGTTGCTTTTATTAAGTTTTCCCAATCTTCTGATTTCCCACTACACTTGACCACTTTGAATGCATGAGCATTTATTCCGATGCCTTCCTTTATTTCCTTCGTTATCCATGACTGGCTCTCCCCACCTTACTGTCCTTACTTTCAACTGGAATAGACTTTTATTGAGCACCGTGAAAAATCTTTGAAAGTCTTCCACTGTTCATCAACCGTCTCAGCATATAGCCTGTGGCCCCAATCTACCCTATCCTCTCCTCCCTCATCTCATTGTAGTCTCCATTGTTTAGGCATAATACACTGATTTTAGATCAAACTATTGCACTCTCCATTTGTATAAGAAACTCCTTCATACTGTGATCAGTCTTTGCAAGAGGATCCCTAACTACAAGATTGCTAATTTTGCCTGTCTCATTGCACAGTGCTAGATCCAAGATGGCATGTTCCCTTGTAGTGTCAGTAATATGCTGTTCAAGAAAGTTATCACATGTGCTTTCTATGAAGTCCTCCTCAAGACTGACTCGACCAACTTGATTCACCCAAGCTATGTGTAAGTTAAAGTCCCCCACAATAACTGCAATTCCATTCTTGCATGGCTCAGACGTTTCTTGGTTTATTGCCTGTGCCACTGTAATGTTATATTCAGTGGCCAATAGACTACTCCCACCAGCGATATTTTTCTCTTTACTATTACTAATTTCTACCCAGATGGATTCAACATTCTACTCCTTAGATCTTATGTTGTTTCTCACTATTGCTCTGATCTCATCCTTAATTAAGAATGCTACCCCACCTCCCTTTCCTTCCTGCCTATTCTTCTGAATTAGGTGATATCCTTGGTTATTTAATTCCCAGTCCTCTCCACCCTGCAGCCACTTTTCTGTAATTGCCACTGAATCATATCCCTTTACATTGATGTGTGCCGCAAGTTCACTGACCTTCTTATGGATACTACGGACATTCAGATAAAGTGCCCTTAAACTCATTGTGCCTTTAAAATCTAGTAATCTTTGTCCCTTGTACACTTGATTTTTTGATACTCCATCCTTACTTTTCTCTTTTTTAACTTTTGCTTTTACTTTATCTTTATCCACACTTTTCTCTTTTATTTTATCCATGTGTCTTCTATCTAGTGAACCTACCCACTGCTATTTAGTTTAAAGCCCTATCCACAACCCTAGTTATGTGATTCGCCAGGATCCATGCCCCATCACAGTTCAGGTGAAGCCCATCCCAATGGAACCACTCCCTCCTTCTCCAATACTGGTGCCAGTTTCCCATGAATTCAAACTTACTTCTCCTACACCAATCCTTAAGCCACATATTTAACTCTTCAATCTTCTTAACCCTGTGCCAAATTGCACATAGCTCAGGTAGTAATCCAGAGATGAGCACCTTTTTGGTTTGCTTTATTAATATAGTCCCTAGCTGTTCAAAATCCATCAGCAGAAACTCTTTCCTCATTCTACCTATGTTGTTGATACCCACATGGACCATGACAACTGAATCTTTCCCCTCCCACTGCAAATTCCTCTTTAGGATGGATAAGATGTCCCAAATACAAGCACAGGCAGGCAACACTGCCTTCGGGATGCTCTATCCCTGCAACAGAGAACTTGTCTATTCCCCTGACTATACTGTCCCCAATTACTCTTCTCTCCCCCCTCTTGAATGGCTTCCTGAACCATGGAGGGTTTTGAAATGTGCTGTCAACTGAACTGTTGTCATGTTCATTTTTAAAATTTGCTTTGATGTCACCAAAGCTATCGAATAAATTGATGTTAAGATAAAATTGCCTTTAGATTAGTCTAAGGGAAATGAACTGTAATTATTTGTGTTGCCTCTCAGTTCTAGTTATCCATTTTTCTACAAATGGCCCCAACAGTTTTCAGACACTAATCTTGCTCCCTTTTTTTTTCTTCAGCAAGCCATCTCGGGGGTCGGAAGAGAGTGGCACTGAGGAAAAGAAAATTGACTCAAAAGTGGGTGACAGAGATATAGTTGTTCGAACAGTTTTATAGAAATTGAATATTTCAGCTCAAGCAGAGGACACTGCAGTGGTTCTTCATGGTCCATGGTACTCTAGTAGGAAGAGGGGGACTCCATTTAACTCATCGTGCCTGCTTCAAAACTCACTTTTTCACCTTAATGTCCGTGTCCCTGATGCATAAAAATCAAAGAGTTTGAGTCTGAGGGGTCTTAGAGATGGAAAAGTGCCAATGTTGCAATTTGGAAATAAAAGTAGAAAATTATAAAAATACTCCCCAAGCCAGGTGGCATCTTCAGAGAAAGAAGCAGAGATAACGATTCAGCTAGATACTATTGGGATTTTAATTGCAGAATCATCTGGGATGAGAAGTTCAGATGCTCAGCATTGTTCTTCCAGGACATTTTGCAAAACTTGCAATGAGCCAGTTATTGTTAGTGTGACATCCCAAATCTGTTTGTGCCATGAGTAACTTATCAACTCCCTACGTCATGACAAATGAAGGTACAGGATTTCTTTGAGAGCTAGCGTAGAGGTGATAGGCTGAAAGAGGTCTTTCATTGTGGTAAGTGAATATGGAACTCAAACAGCTCCAATTTAGCAGCAGCAAAATTAATCGTTTGAGTCGCTCATTTACCTGAATTATCTGCACCCCCAGGCATTTACAACAAATTAAAACGATTTCAAAATTTGCAGTAACGTAAACTGGTATGATAAATTACATAAATCTATGCCAGAGAGATTACAAAGCGTGTATTTTAGAATTGCTTTTTTAGGCATTGAAAAATAACCTGTGAGTTTATCAACTAATTGTTTTAATAACCAAAATTAACTTGTAGAAACACGCACCCGTACTCTGCTCTGCGTCTGTTGCAGGGACTGGTAAGAGCTTCTACATTATAGGAAAGATGTACAGTATAGAAAAGACGGCACTCGAGATTCACCAAAACGTTGCTATCTCTAGAAATTTGCAACTCGTGTTGCTCTCTTCGGGGAAAAAATAATCTGGTGTGTGTGTGGCGGGGGAGCACGAAGGCGGGGGGTGGGGGGGGGGTTGAATTATTATTTCCAAGTGTCAGAGACTCGAGTTCAATGCAGACCTCGGGTGCTGTCCATGTTGTTCTCCCGATAACTGCGTGGGTCTCCTCCTGCTGCAGTACCTATTCGAGTCTGCTAGAGGACGCTAGATGCTTGGATCCCAATACCTGAAAGACCAAGGCAGAATCTCTCGCCGCATTTAACCGCCTAGATCCGCGGGACGTGGATTGGGCTAGGTGTTGCAATTCTTTCTCGGCTACCGCAGAAACGACATGCAGCACATCCTCTTGTACCGTGGAAGAAACCCAAAACGGAACCTGCACATTTTGCAACTCAGAAATAAACACAATTGCTGAATAGGGCAGCCAGCATCAGTAGAACAGAAACGGTGTTTTTTTTTAGCTCGAAGATCCTTCTTCGAAACAGAAGCACGGGTACCTACCATTCGGCTTCACACTTGCATGAAAGCAGGGCTTCAATAGCTCCCAAAGATAAATAAATGTTAGCAATTTCCATTTCACATGAAGAAGAGTAAACACAAGAGATTCTGTAGATGTTAAAAATACAGAGCAATACACACAAAATTGCTGGAAGAGCTCAGCAGGTCAGGCAACATCTATGGAGAGGAATAAAACTGTCCAGGCTTGTTTTCCTTTTTCTTGTTAAGTTTAATGCCGGTTTGCAGTCCAATATAAGGTGCATTACCGCCATCTGCTGAGGTGGAGTGTGAAGCCAAGAGACAGGAAGTATACCCATCAATTTCTGCCCCCCCCCCCCGCCTCCAAAGAAAACCTCAAATAATGTCAAAAAGTCTAATGCTTTTCGGAAAGTCAAATATTCACTTTTGTGCATTACCATAGCAGTGATATCCTAACAAACTTTCCATGTTAAGCCGTCTCTGTCCCAAAGATCTCAATTTAGCAACTAGATATTCCCTTTGCAGCTCATTGGAACCGCATTCAAACAACTGATGCTGCACCGTTTCTTCACAAGTGCACTCTCTGCAAATGCCCGTATCATGCATATTAATTCTGAACAAGGAATTATTCAACCTAATATGTCCAATCTGTAAACGTCTATGCTTAACTTCTTCCTTCCTCTTCTCCCAGTTGTGATCCCACCATCCTCTGAATTTTATATACATGTTGTACCTTTTTTCCTTATCCCAACTTTGTTGTCACAATGATTGAATAGACTTTTTAATTATGTTTTTCACCACCACCCCTCATGCAAAGGCACCACTATATTTATACCTTTTATTTTAAATGATTGCTTGGTAAGAATGTCTGCCACCTCCTTTCCTTCAACCCCAACATGGGCAGCAACCCATATGAAATGCATACACAGATCTAGACCCTGAATCCTCAATAGATGTCCAATCTCACGAAGAATGCCTGGCCTACAGATTCAAATACCTGTTTTAATAGATGTCAAGACCGATAATGAATCAGAGCTCAGAAGTACATCATCAGGGCATACTTCTTCCACCCTTTCCAAGACTACAATGATAGCAACCATCTCAGACGTGAATAGTGATAACTTGTCTGACAATCTTTCCTTAAGTATATTTAACAACCCAACATTTTGTGCACATTCATTTCCCATCCACCCAAGCCTGAAGACTTTATGAATACAGTGTGCCCAGCACACTACTAATGTTGCCAATACTGGGTGACTAACTTTATGTTGTCGTGGTTTTTCGTGCTTTTCAAATGACCAGGAGACGCAGAAAATTCTTCAAGAAGGGTTAAACTTTAATTTGCAAATCAAAGTTGAGACAGTCATTGAGCTAGTCGCTGAATGCCTCCCGATTCTCGGATACAGCCGCTTTTTAAAGCAAACCTGGTTTAGCTGCATTAACATATCCAAGCGGTGCATATCACAGTTACTATTGTTTTTACCTATTGACTTATTCGGTCTAATCGACTATATAGTTTTAATTATACAGCAGACCTGTTCAAAGCAAAATATCCCTACATATTGTCTCTACATTGCTTTATTGTGCAGTCGACAAGTTCAAAGCAAAATATCCCTGAGTAACTTTTCATTAACACATATTGTCTCTACATTCAATTGGATACCTGATTAGCATATATTGACACATCACTGTCCTTTAGCATTTCACACAGTTTTGGTTACACAGCAACTTCACAGCTGGCGACCGCTTTCAGGAGGCATTAAGTTTTATACTCCATAATATTCATATTCTCCAATATTCCATAATAGTCATATTCTCCAATATATCCCCCCTTTGAGACCCCGCCGGGTCTCACACTCACACGGAGAGAAGACTAAGAGTCTGCGCACAAAAGCCCCAATGAGCTCAAGCACTTATTCGCCGAGACCTCAAAGTGTTCTCTCCCTGCCACACTGGGCCATTGAGCCAAAAACCTGTCCCTTTGTATCTGAGACAGGGAAAAAGACTCAAACGCCCTTACAATCTACTCCCACACTGTCATTCTGCTCCAGGTCATCCTGCAGGTGTTGTAGGCTGTAACGATACATTATCGGTGTTTCTGTCTCCACTACGCTAGCTTCGGCAATCGTCACGAGCATCGGAAACTGCTTGGTTGCAGCACGCACTACAAGAGACTTGAGACAAGGAAGAAGACAGCACAGCACAAGCGCACAGCTCAACAATACAATACTGACAGTTATTGCTACTTTAGTCATCCATGCTCCCCATCCTCCGAGTCTGCTTTCTAGCCAATCAAAGAACTGATGTCCGAACCCTGCATTTTGTTTGACCTCCGTCCGCAGATTCCTTAACTTATTCATTGCTCTGGTGAAAGACCCTTCTGGGCTAGTATTGTTCGGTATGAAAGTGCAGCATTGGTCTCCAAACATTACACACACACACCCCCTTTCTCTGCCAACAGCCAATCCAGTACCTGTCTGTTTTGCCACGCCACCCTGCTAGTTGCATCCAGTTGTTGCCCTAAGGCCTCCAGTGCATCATCGGTGTAGTTGATGAATCTCTGTTGATTGTAGTATATATAGTTTATCCATTCAACATTTTTGCTTACCCCTATCACAGGTATGATAGCTTCCCAGCCTGCAGCAACCTCATTTCGTGCCTTGAATTCATTAGGTATGCCTCTTGGCTGCCCTATACTGTCAATCCGGACTGTCGGATCCGGGTCATATTTTCTCTTCTGCCGTAGCAGAGTCTGTTGCTCGGGGAAGTTAGCATTGGGCTGTACTTCAGGGGACATTATAACTTCCTGAAGCAGTCTAAAACCTCTCTGCTTCCACACTGCCCCGAACAAATGGCATACTCCGTGAGCATATGCTGAATCAGTATAGATGTCTACTGTCTCACCTTCCATCATTTCACACGCAGCTGTCAAAGCTTTGAGTTCTGCTAGTTGGGCGGAACACGGTTGGGGACAGGACTCCATCCGAATAATCTTATAGCTCGACTGATCCTGTTGCACTACTGAGAACCCTGCATGATTTCCATCATAATCCCTATAACAAGAGCCGTCTACGAACAGAACCTGTTTATCTATCTCCTCTAGTGGTTCTGACCGTAGATCTGCTCTCAATTTGGCAAATGCCATCGTTTTCCCTACACAATCATGGGGTTCTCCTTCATAGTCTAAAGGGATAAAATCGGCTATATTACTAGTAGTGCATCTCTGTATAGTTATGTCAGGAAATGTCAATAACATCTGATACGCTGCTATCCTGGCTGGCGTCAGCACAAATTTCCCTCTTTCCAGCAGTTCTGCTACTTTGTGGTGTGTGTACAGAGTTACGGGATAGCCCAGGGTTACCGATGATGCCTTTTCATACGCATAGTACAGCGCCGCCAATCCCTGATAACAGGGTGGGTACCCCTGAGCCACTTCATCTAGTCTCGTACTATAGTATGCTATCGGCTGCTTTGCTTTTCCTGTGCCTGCCTCTTGTGTTAGAACCGCTGTAACATAACCCTCCTGTCGATTGGATACATACAGATAAAAAACCTTCTCGTAATTGGGCAAAGCTAATGCTGGTGCTGACTGCAATTCCTGCTTAATAGTATTGAAAGCTATCTCCGCCTCTCCAGTCCACTGTAAGCCGTTCTTCAAAGTTGTATGTCCTGCTTCTTTCATTATCTTTCTTAAAGGTGCCACAATCTCGGCATACTCTCCTATCCAATCTGAGCTGTACCCAGCCATTCCCAAAAATGTCATCATCTGCCCTACAGTCTGGGGTTTTGGGGCCTTAGCTATTGCCTCAATCTGCTCCGGTGCTATCGCCTTCACTCCCTTGGATATTACCCTGCCTAAGTATTCCACTTGCTGCATGCAGAATTGCAGTTTCTTTTTGGATACCTTATGTCCTCCGTGCGCTAGCTTCTCTAACAGAGTTACAGTGTCCTGCTTACACTGTTCCTCGCTGTGGGAGCAAATCAATAGGTCATCCACATATTGTAGCAATGTACTTCCCAATGGCATGCCCTCTAGGTCCGCCTTCAATACCTGATTAAAAATGTGTGGTGAATGTTTAAATCCTTGCGGCAGTCTGGTATAGGTATACTGGGCGCCTCTGTAGGTGAATGCAAACAAATACTGACATTGTTCAGCCAGAGGAATGCTGAAGAAAGCCGAACATAAATCGATCACTGAAAAGTAACTTGCTTCTGGTGGAACATTAGTCAAAAGCGTGTGTGGGTTAGGGACTACCGCTGGCCAGTCCTCTACCACATCGTTTACCGCTCGAAAATCATGCACCAATCTCCACTTAGATTTATCTGCTTTCAATACCGGCAACAACGGGGTATTGCATGGACTTTGTGTTCTTTTGAGTACTCCTATTTCCAGTAACCCCTGCACTGTCGACGATATTCCTTCTTCCGCTTCTGGTCTTAGTGGGTATTGCGGTCTCCTGGGTGGGATTGCTCCTCTCTTTAGCTTTATTTCCACCGGACTAGCTGTTTTTATTCTCCCTACGTCCGCGTCATGCTGCGACCACAGAATAGGCGGCAACTCATCTAACCCCTTATCTTTCTGCTGGCCTCTTTCTTTTCCCAGCACGGGCATGTGTGGTTGGGGAGTTATTTCGACCTCTCTCACTATCCCTACCATATCTACACTTACCATTATTTTAATACAATTGTTGTCTTCTGATATCCACACCTCTGGCGTGATTTTCCTCCACACTGTTACGGTTTCAGCACTCTTAACTAAAGGT
Source organism: Hemitrygon akajei (assembly GCF_048418815.1). NCBI lineage: Eukaryota > Metazoa > Chordata > Chondrichthyes > Myliobatiformes > Dasyatidae > Hemitrygon > Hemitrygon akajei. Next base: position 93,641,879 of record NC_133126.1, read on the forward strand.
CCTAAGTCTTTAGACCGATATCCCTTATTTATCAACAACGTTACGTGGGGCGCCGCCTCCGGTATCCTGTACCATTTTTCTAAAAAGGTGTTCCACTTAACTTGTAAAGCTGCCCCTTGCTTTCCAATTATCACAGCTTCCCCTTGTAGGTGCTGCTGGGTACATGCCTCCAGGTGCCATCGCTCCTCTAACTCCCTGTTCTGAGTCTCGTCAAAAATCACTGTACAATGCAGCTCAGATTTGGGCATTACAGCCCTGGGTAGTATAGCCTGCACGCCCTTTTTCCATCTTTCCCAGGTTTCCTGAATCTGGTCTGCGATGTCTCCTATCCAAAAGACATTAGCCTTCTTGTCTTCTTGCACTACCAATTGAGCCCCTGTTCTTTTCACACTCAGCCCATTTCTGGTGCATTCTAATTTTAATTCCAGTTGCAACAAGGCATCTCTGCCTAACAAATTAACTGGAGTCCCTTTAAATACTAGTACTGGCAAAACAATTTCTTTATTTCCCATTCTCAACCGCACTGGAGCCGTGCACTGTGTTAACTGTGTTTTCCCCGAGAACCCTACCGTCTTAATAAACTTTCCTGACATGGGAAGGTGAAGGGCATACTGTGGCTGTACGCAAGTGTACGTGGCTCCAGTATCTATCATCATTGGTGTCAGTTGCCCTTCTAACATAACCTGAACAATGGGTTCCTCCTCTGCCTCCCTTGTTATCATTGGGTAATGTCCCTTCCCACTCAAGTTCTCGGGGCACCCCTAATACCTCGCATAGGGGTTCACAGGTCCGCTTGGGCCGGTGGGGGCTAGTCCTTTGCTAAACTTTAGTTCCCTTCTTATCGGTTCCTGCTGGTGTGTGACAGGCCATGGTATAAACGGACAATCTCTTCTCATGTGACCTGGCTGATTACATTCCCAGCACAATCTCTCTACCTCTCTTTCCCACTGTCTTCTCATCGGTCTCCCTTGCCCATAGCTCCTCTGTCCCCCTCCTTGGGGCTTCCAGTCCTGTCTGGGCTGTTTGAATTTAGTTTGTTCCTGATGGAACATTTGTGAGGATGCTCCCTCAAAGTTAATTATTGGCATGGGGTTTTCCAGCCCTTGTCTTACAGTATGATCAGCCCCTCCATATAGCAGTGCTTTGTCCAGTGCGATGGCTGTACTCGAACCGGTGGTTGTTGGCAGCATCTTTTTATTTTTCTCTTTTTCCTTCTTTTTGAGTTCTTCGAGCTGCATTTGTGTTAACTTTCTTTGCACCTCTTCCTGCTGCTCGGCCAACCTTTGTTTGTCTTTCCGGTATTTCTCAACGGCATGGACTACGTGGTCGCTAAATTCTTGCGGGGTCTTTGACGTTAGCCCAACCACCTCCTCCAGTTTGGATTTTACTTGTGGCGGCATTGCGTCCAAAATGCTATGTCGGAACAGTGAGGTCATAAATAAGTTATTCTCCACCTCTTGCTCAGTCTCCAGTCTCCACCTTTTCAACTGGTTTTCTACGTAGGCTGCTGGGTTTTCAGTGGATCCCCTTTTAAGGCTTTGGGGTCCACTTTGGGTGGATAAAGCTTTCTGAGGGCCTGCCATACCCTCTGCCTCACTCTGTCAAACCCATCTCCATCAGTTCTTGGGTCGTTCGAGTTTACTATGCCAGCCATTTCCCATAGTTCGTTAAATTTGGAGGTTCCCATCAACCTTATCAACAGTGCCTTCAAATCTCCCATAGCCAATAATCGTCCTGCTGTTTCTTCCTCAAAGGCTCTAATCCATTTCCCTGCTCCTTCATGTAAATTGGGCAGAGTGTTTTTCAGCCCTTCTAGGTCCTGGGATCCCCAAGGGATATACTGCACTTGTCCTGATCCTTTAACTAACAACGGCATCATTCTTCTTCCTCCTTCCCACCTGCCCTGGCTTTCCTCCTCCCCTGACTCCCCATCTGTCTCAGGGTATGTCTTTACTGCCTCCCACACAAATGTCTCCGGGGTTCTGCTCTTCCCTCGGTCTCCCTTTGGAGTCCTTCCTTTCTGTCTTGATTCAATGCCTGGTTGGCCCCTTGAATACTTTTCACATCTCTCCTGGTAATCCCATTTTTGTAATTTATGTGACTCTCTCTCTACTCCCGCGGGCCGCTCCCCTACTGCCTCCTTCTGTCCTTCTAGGCTTCCGCTCCTTACCTCTTCCCCATAAATTCTAGCATCCTCTCTCTCTCCACTTAACTCTTGCTCCTCCAATGAGTTATTTTCTCTAGTCTGTTTACTCCTATGGTATAATCGATACTCCTCATATTCCTTCGCCTCCCTCAAGTATTTCATCCATTCAATCTGTTCTTGCATTTCTCTCTGTACCTGTTCTATCTTTATCTTTTCTGCCTGTATGTCCTGCCATATCGCCGCTTTTTCCTTCTCATATTGGTTTTTTTCCTCCTCATTATCCCAAACCTGTACTTCTCCCTGCATGTTTACTGTTCCCGTTAGCAGGGGGCACTGCTTAGGGGTTCCTTCCTCATTATAGGGAGGGGGTTTTTCTGTTTCTTTCGCATCTGGGTACGGAGCTGAAGCCAGCTTCTCACTATACCTTTCTCTCTCTCTCTCTCTCTCTCTCTCTCTCTCTCTCTCTCTCTCTCTCTCTCTACCAGGCTGTTTCTCCAGCACCTCTGAATCTTTCTCACTTGCAATCAATATTCTACCTGTCCTCCTCAGCCTTTCTCCCTCCGTTCTAACGAGTTTTAGCACTTCCATTTCTTGTTCTCTTTTTTGCCCCCTTTTCTTAGATTTATCTTTTGATTTGTACTTTTTAGTTAGTTCCTCCATCTCTTCGCACAAACTTACATCAAATGTTCCTTCTTTTGGCCACTTTGTGACCAGGTTTTTGGTTCTTTTTTCCCATTTTTCTGAAGTTTTTGTGATCTCGTTTTGAAAAAATGGGAATTTTTTGCTCAGAATCTCTACTGCTGTTATGTTATGTTATGTCATGTTATTCTCTCTTGTTAATGTACTTTTGTCCCTACTCTATTCTAACACCTCGCCCGAGCAGACCCTTCTTCTCTTAAGGCGGTAACCGCGAGGACTTTCTTCCCTAACTCTATTCTAACACCTCGCCCGAGCAGACCCTTCTTCTCTTAAGGCGGTAACCGCGAGGACTTTCTTCTTAACGTACTAACTTATTCGTACTTACCCTCACTGCAGTGTTCTTGAGCAATCCTCTGAGCCTCCTCCGTTGACCCCAAATTCTGCCAGATTCTTTGGACCGGAGAGACCCTTTGGCAGCGGTTCCACACTTCCGAGACTCCAAGACCTCCTCAAAGCCAACAGAATTCTTAGTCCAAATTGTCGCAAAAAAAAAAGCGCTTTCCTTTTGTTTTGGGTGCACCCTTAATTCTGTTAGCTTTGTGGGGGCCCCTAGAGGACCGGGAAGCGTTCCCAATCTGCCGTTTCCCTTCTGCGGGTCTCTGCCCGATCCTGTTCGTGACGCCAATTATGTCGCGGTTTTTCGTGCTTTTCAAATGACCAGGAGACGCAGAAAATTCTTCAAGAAGGGTTAAACTTTAATTTGCAAATCAAAGTTGAGACAGTCATTGAGCTAGTCGCTGAATGCCTCCCGATTCTCGGATACAGCCGCTTTTTAAAGCAAACCTGGTTTAGCTGCATTAACATATCCAAGCGGTGCATATCACAGTTACTATTGTTTTTACCTATTGACTTATTCGGTCTAATCGACTATATAGTTTTAATTATACAGCAGACCTGTTCAAAGCAAAATATCCCTACATATTGTCTCTACATTGCTTTATTATGCAGTCGACAAGTTCAAAGCAAAATATCCCTGAGTAACTTTTCATTAACACATATTGTCTCTACATTCAATTGGATACCTGATTAGCATATATTGACACATCACTGTCCTTTAGCATTTCACACAGTTTTGGTTACACAGCAACTTCACAGCTGGCGACCGCTTTCAGGAGGCATTAAGTTTTATACTCCATAATATTCATATTCTCCAATATTCCATAATAGTCATATTCTCCAATAATGTCCTCTTACATTAACCCAGTAAACCATTTCTAACTGTAGCCTGTGTAGTTGTAAAGGTACTTCACCCATTTCTACAGGCAATGCTGAAACTGGGGATGATTTAATAGAACTACAACATAATCTCGATGTTTGACTTTATCTAGGGGCTGGTAAGCCTGACCCATAAGCAACACATCAATAATCAAAGATAGATCTGATTAGAACAATATATATTTGTTTAAGTACCCCCTACTCTGACCCAATCATGCCCAACGAAGCACCTGAGCACATTAAGGGCTCTTGTACACTTTTCTAGGATTTTATTCACATGCACCTTCCATGTTAGCCTTGTGTTCAACTACATACCTAGAAAATTCACTGATGATGCTTGTTTAAAAACTGTACCTTATAACTTGATCAATTGTGGGTGTAATGTTTCTTTATATAAAAAAACAAATAACTTGAGTCTTTGTAACAGAAAATTTAACTCCCCACTGTCTTCCCCAGTCCTCTACTGCATGATTAGCTGCCTACATTTTCCTAACTAAATCAATTATATTCCTGCCTCTCTTTCACACCGCGCCATCATTAGCATATAACGTTGGAAATGTCCGAGCCAACATTTACAAAACTATAATTAATCATAAAATTCATAAAATTAAAAACAATTTTGAGTCCATTTGTCTATCTTATACTCCTTCGAGAATGTTGTTCCAACCCTAACTTGTATCTTCCTATCACATAAAAAATTGAATTCAAATGAATATTCTACCATCTATGCAAGCGGAACAAGTACCTGCCCCTATACCTCCCCTCTCACTACCATTCCGGGCCCCAAAAAGTTCTTCCAGGTGAGGTGATATTTCACTTTTAAGCCTATTGGGCTCGTCCACTGTATCCGATACTTCCGGTGTAGCCTCTTGTATATTTGTGAGACCAGACATAGTTTGGGAGATCGTTTCAGCGAGCACCTGCGCTCTGAACAGCAGGAAAAGAGGGATCTCCCAGTGGCCACCCATTTCAATTCCACTTCCCATTCCCATTCCAACATGTCAGTCCACGGTCTCTTCTACTGCCATGATGAAGCCACACTCAGGTTGGAGGAGCAACACCTTATATTCCGTCTGGTTAGCCTCTAACCTGATAGCATGAAAATCAATTTCTCGAACTTCCGGTGATTACCCCGCCCCCTTTTGCCCTCTTTACCATTCCCCCATTCCCGTTTCCCTCTCTCACCTTATCTCCTCACCTGCCCATCACCTTCCTCTAGTGTTCCTCCCCCTTCTACCCTCTCCTATCAGATTCCCCGTCCTCCAGCCTTTTATCTCTTTTACCAGTCACCTTCCCAGCTCTCTACTTAACCTCTTCCCCCTCCCAGTTTCACCTATCACCTACCACTTGGTACTTCTTCCTGCACTTTCTTCATCAATTATCTCAGTCCTGATGGAGGGTCTCGGCCTGAGGAGTCGACCGTTTACTCTTTTCCATAGATTCAACCTGGCCTGCTGCGTTCCTCCAGCATTGTGTGTGTGTGTGTGTGTGTGTGTGTGTGTGTGTGTGTGTGTGTGTGTGTGTGTGTGTGTGTGTGTGTGTGTGTGTGTGTGTGTGTGGATGTGTGTGTGTGTGTGTGTGTGTGTGTGTGTGTGTTGCATTCTACCACCTTTTCCCATCTTTTCCAGTTTAAGCAGCAATCTTTGTATCCATAACATATGATATGTTTCTCCACATCAGAGAAAACTGCTACCACTGATTCTTTATTAACGTGGGCCTTACGAATATCAGATTCCAAACTTAACACCAAGTCCGTAGTCATTCTCCCTTTTCGAAATCCGAAGTGGTACACAGCTGGTTTTCCATTCCTTTCCATAAACTGAAAGCCCAGCTGTAAGCATTCGTTCCATTATCTTACATACACGTGAGTTGAGCGAAATAGGTCTTTTACTAGAAGGATATAATTGATCTTTACCAGGTCTCATTATAGGGATACCAACCGCTAACTTCCAGGAAGCAGAAAATCGCCCTTTAGCTAATCTTGTAATAAAGAATTTCAAAACCAGCGCAAGTTTTGAACAGGATAACTGTGTAAACACATTAAAACAAATATCATCTTTCCCTGGTGATGTCTGATCAGCACTATTAATATCCCTTTTAAGTTCAGACAGTGTAAATTCGATATCCAAGCAGGAGCTGCAACATTCTTTTTTCTCGGCAATCTAAGGATTGCTTACCAAGACTGATTTTCTATTAGTCCTTTCTTTCCTTAAGTTAATCGAACTATGTACACTGACATATGTTTTCCTAATCATTCGCTTTTTCTTCAGAGCCAAATATCGTACCCTTCTCCCCACCATGCATCAAGTTTTATAACTTCGTCCACTTTCTGTATCATACCCAAAACTTCTCCTACCTGGACCTCTTTCCAAATGCTACAACTGTACGCTCTTAAATACATTTTCTTTTCCTTTCTCACTACTCCGCTAACTATAGCTTGAGCTCTTATATTATATGAAAGACGAAAAGGCGAAGCACTGCCTAACTTTTCTAAGAGATTTATTCTGCTCCTTCGCAGCTCCATTCATACATCCACCAGGGAACAGCTGTCCTTTTATTATCTCTCAGCGATCTGAGAACTGATTCCTCAGATTCTGAGTTGAGTACAGAGCTCGAGTTATTAGTAGACAGAAGAGGTAGTGCAGATGCTGGAAATGTACAGCGATGTACACAATGTGCTGGAGAAACTCAGCAGGTTAAGCGGCATCTGTGAATGGTAATAAACCGCCAAAGTTTCAGGCCAAGACCTTTCATCAGGACAGATATTTTACTCGACTTGATATCTTCCAAAACCAAATGATCGGAAATCTACTTTCACATAAATCATCAAATACATCTCAATTTGTCTGTTTCAAATTCCATCTGGAGATAGGAATACTTTGATACACACCTATTCCCATTGTACAAATAACGGGGAAATGATTACTCCTCTCTGTTATATCATTATACACTTCCCAGTTACACAGACTTTTATATATCCTCAGATACCAGCGTAAGGTCTTTAGCAGGAAGAATGTTGTTAAATAGATTTATCTTTGCACTTCTACCAGCATTCAAACACACCAAATGATTTTCTGCCAGAAGTGCTTCCAACACCGCTCTATTTATATTTGTGTCTCTGCAAACTCACATAGTACCATCAGCTACACCGTATAACCATACGTTTTCCCCCATTTCTGCTCACACTTAACAGTCAACGTTTCTGGCCGAGATAAGGTCAGGAAAGGAAGGCGGAAGAAGGCAGATTATGTCACAACCACGGACTCTGTCTTGGAGTCTGGGCACCCTCGCAGACAGGCAGCTGAAGAGTGTCGGCAATCACGCTCATGAGGATGTAAATTCCAGCCAGTTGGGGTACTTAAAACCCTTCGTTTCAGTCCTTATCGAATTATGAACGAAACACGGAGACAGCAAAACTCCCTGCTCGGCTTATTTCACATTCCGAGAAAAAAAGACCACCATTTAGATTGACGCTGTGAAGGAGCGGAATTTATTTAGTATTTAGTATTAAGTTCCTGCTTCCGAGCCACAGTGTCGGCGTTAGATTTTTAGTTGAGAGTTTTAGTTAACGATCCTGTTGGTCTAACGTTTATTAATTTCCTTTTGTTCTGCATAGTTCTTATAAAGATTTAGTTCATTCCGGTTTAGTGTTTCTCCCTCTGCGCTTGGGCCATCACGGCACACACACCGTGTCCAGTTGAGAAGGTGGGGTAGGGGACGGAGTACAAGCTGGCAGGTGATAGGTGAAACCAGGTAAGGGGGAATGTGGGTAGATGGGTGGGACGGGGAGATGAAGAGACAAGCTGGGGTGACAGGTGGAAGAGGTAAAGGGATGCCGAAGAAGGAGTGTGATAAAAGAGAACAATGGGCCGTGGGGAAAAGGATAAGGAAGTGGGACACCAGAGGGATGTAATGGGCAAGTCAGGAGAAGAGAAGTGGTGAGAGGGGAACCAGGATGGGAATGTAAAATATGGAAGAGAGGGAGAAATCATCGGAAGTTAAAGAAAGCGATGTTCATGCCATCAGGTTGGAGGCTACCTAGGAAGAATACGAGGTGTTGCTCCTCCAAACGGAGAGTGGCCCCGTCATGACCGCAGAGGGGATCATGGACTGACATGTTGGAATGGGAATGGGAGAATAAATAAAATGGGCCGTCACCGAGAGAATCAGACTTTGTGGCGGACCGAACGAAAGTTCTCGACGAAGCTGTCCCCAAATCTACGTCGGGTCTCAGTGGGCAACCCCAAAAGACTCACAGGCGAAGTGTGGCCTTGCCTGGAAGGACTGTTTAGCGTTCTTAATGGTATGATGGAGGAGGTGTAGGGGCAGCTGTAGCACTTGTCCCGCTGTCAGGGAGGATACGTGCCAGGAGGAACGGCAGTGAGAAGGTAAGAGAGGACAAGAAAGTCACATCGTGAGCGAATCCTGCGGAAAGCGGGAGATGTGGGGGTTGGGAGGGACACGAGGGAAAGACTTGTTTTGTGGTAGGATCCCACCGCAACCCAGCCTTGACCTGGTGACGACACAGCAAAAATAACAAATTAACCTCCAGGCTTGTGATCTCATGCTTCGCATGTCACGTGCTAGTGAGGCCAAAAATATGAATATTATTCAGTTTAACTCTTGGCTAAGGAGTTGGTGTAGGAGGGCGGGCATAAAATTTTTGAATCATTGGTCTCTCTTCTAGGGAAGTTGGGGCCGGTTCAGAAGGCACGGTTTTCACCTGAAGTGCAGGGTGACTAATATCCTAGCGGGAAGGTTTACTAGTGCTGCAAGGTGGGGTTTATACTAGAGTTGTAGGAGTTTGGGAACCAGAGTGCCAGAACAGCTGGTGGAACGATTGTGGGGACAGATGTTGTTAAGACTTCAGACTAAGTCCGGAACCAAAAGCGCGACTATTGCCCTATTAAAAAAAAGTTTGGATAGCTTCATGGATGGTAGGGATGTGGAATGCTATAGTCCCGGTGCAGATCGATGGGAGTAGGCTATTTAAATCGTTTGGTGCGGACTAGATAGGCCAAACGGCGTGTTTCTGTGCTATACTGTTCTATGACTGTGACTCTGTAACTGCAGGCCCGCTTCACGTTGAATTTTAAACGTTTCATTTAGCCGTATGCAGTTGAAATAATTTATATTACATCAGTCAATGTTAGTTCCAGGTTGTACCTAATTTTCAGAGAGAAGGCGCCGCGCGAATTACTATTTATGCATTGCCTCTTATTGGTATAGGGAAGGACAATCAGGTAATTAGGAAAGGCACGTTTGACTTTGTAATCTGAATTGAATATTGCCTACGTCCAAGTTCCTCGTGGGCGATGCGCCCATTTTCCAATTACAAGACTATTGCGGTCGGGGTACATTTTAATTGGCCACTATAATTTGCATCTAGTGTAAGTGAGTGACACACTAATAGAGTACAGGGAAATTAGTTGTGGGATTGGTGGGATTTCTCAGTGAGATAGAAGAAACTCGATGGACAGAATTATCCTCCACATGAAACATGGAAACATTTTTCAATATGATGGTGGCAAAATCTGTTTTCCAGAAGAATAACATTTATCTCTATCAATTATCGGCATAATTTTCCGAAATCTTCTTTAAATTCCTGCATTTTATTGAGTAGGCAAACTCGCGGACCTCGGGAGAATGTTGAAGTATTATCCTTGGAGGTGTCAACCCTACATTCATTCAGGACCGAACACCAGCTTCCGGGGGAAACAGCCACGGTGCGCAGTGGTTCGCTCTGAAGCCTTCAATGGAGTCGTGACGTAGGGAGCAGTTGGAACAGAGCCCGGCGAAACAATGTGTTCAAATGTTATTCCTTGATTAGGAGCACCGAGTTCTGTACTTTCCTTTCTCATCGTCGATCTAAATGCACACAGTGCTTATTAATTCGCTACAATTCGTGTCATCAATTTGTTTCTCTGTGACTTTCCTCATCCAAAATACTCAAGGCAAGATGCCTCTTACCTCCGTGGCACATCCGACTAACTGTGCGTCTTAACATCGTGCCGCTTGCAGAGAAGGACATGACCATCTTGGAGTAACAGTCTATCGCGCTACAATTTGCAATCAGTGCAATAACAACGCAAGGCCTCAGGTCAGGCCAATTCCCCTCATTGTCAATTTGTCAATAAATCATAATAGTTAATTAACATACGAGTTTGGGACTGAGTCATCTAAGATAAGCTGCGGAAAAGTTGCAAGAAAGCGCACTGCATTACACTCAAGACAAAGGTGACCACTGAGAGTGTGGTTTAGAAGCTGGAGTAAGGTTGGGGCTTGTTTCATAATTGGAGTATTCCACATTCATGAACGTGAACATTGGATCTATATTATAAATCTTACAGATTCTGTAAGAACAAGTAGAGAATATATGAAAACGATACTAATATCAACACATCAAATAAGAATAATTGAATTCTGCGGTTTCGAAGGAATGGTAGAATATAACCACATCAATGTAGTTATAAGATCAACCTAACCCTTACCTCTTACAACCCCCCCCCCTCCCCGCCATTCTTCTATCATCCATTGCCTATCTAAGAATTCCTTAAGTGACACTAATGTATCTGCGTCTACCAACTAAAGTAGGCGGCAATGTTCCCATCCCTATTTTTAATTTTTCTGTGTGCACACAAACTGTCACCGTTTGGCAGTCGATGAAGTCTGGAACCTACACCCTTATCATCTCCACCCAGCTCTCCCCCCCCCCCCAAGTTAATGCAAATTGAAAGCTGGACGTGGGGACTTTTACCAATCTGGTACATAATAACATATGATACAGACTCAGGAGTAGGCTAGTCGGCCAGTCGCCTCTGTACTGTCATTCAAGAAATCATTGCTTCATAGTCTCAGTTTCATATCTAACTCTGCTCATTCTGTTTGGTATTTTATACTTTAAATGTCCATCCCGAGCTCAGACAATGACATAGTCAATGAGATACCACTATTTAGATCGGAGGTGCTGCCAGGGGTCCTTGAATTAATTTTTCTAGCGCAAGAAAGTGTTCCTCGTGGTAAGGTCGTGCTTGGCACATATGGTGAAAAGTGGTACTCCATTTGAGATTATGCTACCAAGACATTTCTTTCCTATGTTTGAAGTCCTGATCAATACTGGCATTGAAGTCCCCGAAAGAGAATTTGCTTATCCTCCCAGGGGATGCTCGGCGGTGTCGCGTTCAGGCAAGCTGACAGAGTAGAAGGCCTCTTTTTCATACCCATGCGAGTCTAGATTTGATGCACAAGCACTCACGAGGGTTGCAAGCCGGTTGTTGTCAAGCACCAATGGATCATCATGAGACCTTCACTGATCCCCACGGGATGTCTAGGCAGTTGCCTGCACGATGGTTCTTTATTGCAAACTCAGCACCGTGGATCCTGAGCTCGCCATCTGCCTCCCCTTTCCAGTAAGAAAAAAGTATAGCCACCCTTCTCCTCTTTCAGTTGCCCTTCGCGTGAGAGAAGGGTTTCAGAAAGAGCAAGCAGATCAATCTCAGTTCTCTGGCGATGATGGCAGTCTTTCTCACTGGGTGTACTATCCACCACAGTACACGCACTCTATGCTCCAAAGGTCATGTTTAATTGTTTCCGACGGCAAATGGCAATCCCTTTGGACACAATAATCCAGTCATACGGTATCGAGGCAGACTATTTTAGGGCACCTTTTTCAGCCCTTTCCCTGAGTAGCGTAACCAGAGTGGATCCGAAATGTTGCGATTGGCACAGATCATCGCCTGGTCCACTCCACCATGTCCATCGGATTCATGAAAAAGAGGAGGGTTCATAAGAAGCAGACCAGGCCAAGACAAAAACTTGCAAGGGTTAACTTGACCTTGTCACCCAACAGCACCTTTAGGTCTTGTTTGGGGATACCTCCAGCGGGAGTTTCAGGATGAAATCGGAGGAAATGGATCTACTTAAATCCACCATCCTCAGTACCTGCTGAAACATCTTTGGGAACAAGTCCAGAAAACATCAGGATTGGTTTGATGATGATGACATTGAGATAGAACAACTCACCTCGAAGAAATGGAAAACATTTTGTGCCTGGCAGAATGACATTGGCGGTGAGTCCTGAAGAGAAGCTTTCACCAGAGCCAAGGCGCATGTCCCGCGAAGGATGAGGAAACTAAAGGATTTTTGGTGGCCTGCTTAAGCCCTGGAAAGCTAGAGTCTGGAAGACTCTGGTAATACAAACGGCTTCTTCAGTGCCACCGAAATAGCCTATGGTCCAGGTTTCTCCGTACTAAAAGATGGGAAGAACTTGCTAAAGGATCGGAAGGATGACGCTGTAAGCTGCGCGGGTGTGCGGGCGCGCAGGAACTGAAATGTCCTCGCGCACATAGCATTCGATGTCGTGCAGCTGGTATTTTCTCTTATATAATTTGAACGTGCAGTTTTCAGGCTGTGTAAAAAGTTCCTGCACTAAGCCATGGTTGGTCCACGCACCTGTAAAAAAAATAGAGGGAATGTTGACGGAAAGAACACTTTCACAAACTTCTTAACCACGACCGCTCTGCAGAACCAGAGGTTAGTAACCCACCAACCTGCACAGACCTGTGAGAGAAGCCATGAGGACCTTCCCAGTATGACAGTGGTTCATGATGCCATCAGGAGCCTGAAAATCGACAAAGCCACTGATCCTGACGGGATCCCAGCAGAGATCCTCAAAGAAGGTGGACTACCACTCCTGTGCCACATACACGCCCTTCTCACGAAGGACTGTGAAAAGGAACTACTGCCCTCTGAGCTCTAATAGTGACCATATTCAAGAAGGAAGACAAGGTAGATAGAGGCAATTACAGAGGCATCTCATCCTGTCAGCAACAGGCAAAGTGCATGCACGTACCCAGGTCAATCGACTGCTTTCCCTTCCGCGATCTGAAGAAGTACTCCCTGAATCATATTGTGGTTTCTACCCATTTGGAGATACCGCAGACATGATATTTAGAGAGCTCCAATACAGGAATATTCCGTTAATAGACGCGACCGTTGTACTTGGCTTTCTGAGATTTAGCAAAGGCATTTTATACAGTAGACCGACATGCTCGCTTCCGAATACTGAGGCTACTGCACGATGACATGTCAGCCACAGCACTCAGCAAAGGTGGGTCTGAATCAGAACCCTTTGCTGTCAAGACAGGAGTCAAACAGGGCTGCATCATTGCCACCTCTATTGAAGCCATCCTTCGCGTGACTGGACAAGACCTGCCACAGGGGATCTCAAACGTGAACAAGCTTTTCGAACTCAATCGGTTCAAGCCCAGGAACACGGTCAGCACCGCCACTGGCATGGGACTTCAGTTTGCGAATGACAGCGCCATCACGGGGATCTGAAGGGGACCTGCAATGTAACCTGAATGCCTTTTCAAAGTCATATAGGACCCTGGATCTTGTTCTGAATATAGATACCCATCCATCTCACACTCCAATTAATTCAGTTCCTCTATTGCCAGACCTCTCTGAGGACGGAAAAAAAATCAGAGGTTCATGATTCTCTGAATGAAGTAATGTTTCTTCTCTGACTGAAATACGCAGTTTTATTTCACCGCAACTATATCTCCTCTATTCAGATCCCCACAGGGGAAATATCCGCTCATCACTCCCCCTTAGATCTTGTATATTTAGATGGGATTGGAGATTCTTCTAAGCTCAAATGAGCGTTGTTCAACTCCCTTTAATACTGGAATCAGCCCAGTGCACCTGAGTTATACCACCTCCAAGAAAATAAACAGTTCTTTCGTGTGGAGACCTAAACCGTGCGCAGCACTGCTTTTTGCAATCCCTATTACGCCACTTTTCGGACCATTCACCCTTGAAGTAAAGCTAAATGTTGCATAAGCCGTCATAATTATTGCCATGCCTATATGTTCTGCCGCATGTACTGGGACCCCAGTTCCTTTGCACCTGGAAATTTTGTAGCCTCGTTCCATATAAATAATGATTTACTTCCTTCCTTAAAAATGATGATTTCATATTGTCCCTTCTGTCAAATTCTCGACCAGTCGCTTAAATTAACTATATCATATTTTAAGGAAACCGAAAGCACCATTTTGAGATGTTTTCATGGTATGATGACAGAAGTTGTTTTGAATTATTATAATTGTTTATTCGTTAAAGTAATAGCTAGCTCACGATAGGGGTGTCGACCTTGACTCAGAAGAGTGTAGGACCTCAGCTCCGCCACACAATCAGAACAAATAAAGATAGGGTCAGATAGTCAAAGAGTCAACGGACACTACAGCGCAGAAACAGGCTCTTCGGCCCATCTAGTCAGGGCCGAACTATTAATCTGCCTAGTCTCATCGATTTGTAGCCGGACCATATTCCTCTAAACCTCTCTCATCCAATTTTAACTTAAATGTTGAAATTGAATGCGGATCCACCACTTCCACTGGCAACTCGTTCCACTCTCCGAGTTCCACTGCCCTCTTGTGTTCCCCTTAAACATTTCACCTTTCATCCTTAACCCATGGTCTCCAGTTGTATTCTTACCCCACTCAGTGGAAAAAAGCCTGCCTGCATTTACCCTATCTATACTCATGATTTTGTATACCTCTATCAAATCTCCCTTCACTCTCCTACCCTCTAAGGAATACAGTCGCAACCTGTTTATCCTTCCGTCTAACTCAGGTCCTCAAGTTCCGGCAACATCCATGTAAATTTTCTCTGCACTCTTTCAAACCTATTGCTGTCTTTTTTTTTTTGGTACTGTATGTGACCAGAACTGAACCCAACTCTTCAGATTAGACCTCACCAACGTCTGCAAAATAACAGCCCAACTCCTGTACTCAACGCCTTATTTTATGAAGCCCTGTGTGTCAAACGCTCTCTTTAAGATCCTATCTACCCGTGTCGCCACTATTAAGGAATTATGGATATGTATTCCCGGATCCCTCTGTTCTACCACCCTCCTCGCCGCCATGCGGCTCACCGCATAAGTCCTACCCTGGTTTGTCCTCCCAAAGTGCGACACCTCACAGTTGTCTACTATTTTTCGGACCTTTTTTCCATCTTGTCTAAATCTCGCTGCAAACCATGACAGCCTTCCTCGCTGTCCACTGCACCCCCAGTCTTGGTGTCATCCGCAAATCTGCTGACCCAGTTTACCTCATTATCATCCAGAACCTTGTTGTAGTTGTAAAACAACAACGGAACCCAGCACCGCCCCGTGTGACACGCCACTAGTCACAGAGGCAACCATCTACTACCACATCTCCCACGAAGCCGAATCCATTTTACTACCTCATCCTGAGTGCCGAGCGACCGAACCTTCTTGACCAACCTCCCATGCGGGGCTTTGCTAAGGCCCACTGCTTTTCATTGATAACCTTCCTTGTAGTTTCTTCGAAGAACTCTTAAGTTTGCTTAGGCAGGACCTACCACTCACAAAGCAGGTTGATTATCCCTCATTAGCCCCTTTCTCTCCAAATACTCATATATCCGGTCCCTTAGAATACTTTATAATAACTTTCCCACTACCTTTGTCAGGCTCACCGGCCTATAATTTCCTGAAAACACACACAAAATGTTGGAGGAACTCAGCAGGCCAGGCAGCATCTAGGAAGGGTTCCAGCCCGAAACGTCGACTGTACTCTTTTCCATAGATGCTGCCTTGCCTGCTGAGTTCCTCCAGCGTTTTGTGTATGTTTCTCAGATTTCCAGCATCTGCAGATTTTCTCATCTACAATTCCCTGGTTTATTTTTAAAGTCTTTCTTAAACAGGAGAACAATACCAGCTATCTTCCAATCATCTAGCACCGCACCCGTGGCTAAGGACGTTTTAAATATCTCTGCCAGGGCTCTGGAAACCTCTGCGCCAGCCTCCGACAAAGGCTGAAAGAATGTCTTGTCAGGCCGTGGGGATTTATCCACCATTATTAACCTTAAATTATTATATTGCAGTTTGTAACGTTTTAACGTACTTAAAGTATGACCACGATTGTCTGTTCACTTGGATGTAAGAGTAGAGCTACTTTCTGCAAAAAACAAAATATTCTCGAACATAATATAACATTCTGCCCCACCCACGCCGCTAAAACATGATAACCTTGCAATATCTGTATTCCGCAAAGCTGTCAGCCCAATGTGCCTAAATTACTAGGTCGACTACGTATCATTGGCCGTGAAGAAAGCTTCCCGTTTGAGGCCGACTAGAAGGGCGCTATATAAACGCCAGTTCAACATTTTCACCAGATCACTTGTCTTAATTCCCTGTCGGGGGCGAATCCCACTGAGTCTCCTTGAAGACCATCGAGTGAAATTTGGTTGGAGTGTAAAGATGACAACAATCCGGCGGTTGGAGACCTCCAACGACGGCGCCTCAAAGGAGGGAGATGGAGATTCCACAATCATTGTTGAGAACAAATACGAGTTCTGCGGATACAATTTAAAGATCTCTCGTTTCATTAATGCTAACCTGGGCTTTTCGGCCTATGTTTGGGAAGCTGTAAGTCAACTAATTAACTAGAGCGAGGCAAAGACCGTGTTACACATGCGTTGTATTTACCGCGGGAGGTAGGGGGCTGGTCAAAAAGCAAAAAAAAAGCAGATACTGATCACCTAAATAAAATTAGAAAGTGCAGGGGGAAATTGGCAAATCGGGCAGCATTTGTGAAAGAACAAACACTGGAACGCGTCAAAAACTCATCTCAGGAAGATGGGTTTTAGCCTGAGGTATGAAGGCTGTTAAACATGTTTCTCTCTCCGCAGATGGTTTCCGATATCCAGGGTATCGCCGGCATTTGCCGCTTCTTTATGTACCTCAGAGTGGGAAAGCTCCTTGTGCTTTGTCTCTGTAATGGGCTGCAGGTCGGGATTTTGCCCCATCACTCAAATAAAAAGGGATATATCACCATTCCAGCGTGTCTGTTCTATGCCCAGCTGCAGCATGCTTAAAACAAAATAGTTGATTTTATTTGGGGGGGGGGGGGGAGCAGTTCTTGCGTTTAGATGGAGGTGGGAGCGCGATGTGGATGGTTAAATGGGGATTACCAACTTGTTGCTTTATAAATTGAAGCTCCAATTCTCTCCCTCTCATCAGATGTAGTTCCTGAACACAGTCACAGCCCCTTCGCCCTGGGTTGTCATTATATGCGTGCAACGTGGAGGCGGCGGTGAGCTAGGTTCCTCAGTGTGCCCAGCCTTTGCGGAGAGTGGGCGAAAGCTATTCCGTTGTTTTACTATTGTGACCGGAACCGTTACACCAAAACAGGAAGTTCATAGCTTTTTTTTAAAATTTAAGATTGGTGCCACAACCAGCGCTACATTTATACGGAAACCATTGACGCAGCCGTGCTGTGGACATATAGACCACCCTAGGGGTTAAAAACGAAAACACGAGAGACTACAGAAACTGTAATCAGGAGCGACAAACAATCTGCCGAGGGAACTCGGCGGATGGAAAAGCATCTCTGGGAGGAAAAGAACTGTCCACTTTTCGGGTGAAATCTACAGGTCCTTTCCTCACACCGTTGCTGCTCGATCCATTAGGTTGCTCCAGTAGAAACTCTGTCGGCTCCGGTTACGAAAGCCCCCACTAAGGACGCGTCTACAAACAAGGAGTCCCTATACGTTGTTAAATTCAGAAGTTGGACGTTCTTTTCTATGGATGGCAAAACTAGACACCTTCTCTCTTCACCGTTAGCAGTAGCTTTTTTTCTTGTCTGCCTCGTGTGTTTTGATACAATTCATTACTGTATTGTGGAGGTGTAGTTACTGCGTCGAGTGATTATTATGTATTTTCCGACTTACGACAAATCTACTTACGGACGTCTATATAAACGAAACACATTAGTTACCGGGAAACCTCTTATATGGACACATGAACTGATGAGATTGCGGATTATTACTGGTTTGGAGTGGGGGGGGGGAATCCATTGGGGAGGCGGTTTAAATCCGTTTAGTGCGTCAGTTTCGTCTGCAGAAGAAAGCCGCAATCAATCCGGCCTAGTGCGGCCTTATTTAGATTACTCGACGGCAACAGTGCGCTGTCGAGTCATGTGTATCTGCACAGATTATTTGCTAATGTGCCCTGCCCTTTATTAACAGTAAAGGTCGGATTTGCATCACTGTCTTCATGAGCCTATTCCGTGTTCCATTATTTTAGGGGGTCGCTCTCTGTCGGTTTTTTGAGAAACAGAACGCCTTTTTTACTGGGAAGAGAGTGATTGAGCTGGGATCGGGCACTGGAATCGTGGGGATTTTAGCAACCTTACTTGGTAAGTGAAAGGCGGGGTAACGAACTGAAATCCAGTTCTTTCTGATATTAACATGGAATCCGGAAAATAATGACGGCCGTAATGGATATGAGGAAAAGGGTGTTATTGTCTAGGACACTGTTAAAGCCGTTTAGTTTAGTCAGAAAATAATAAATGAAATCTGAAGGTACGTCGCTTTCGCATGGATTGACCTCTCCTCCCCTGTATAACAAAATCGATTGTTCTGTCCAACTTTAGTTCTACAGGTGCCCTGCCCGGGTCAAAACTCATACAGCACCAACCAATTTTTGTCTTACTGATAATATGACCATTTATTGCAAATGAGGTACTGAGCGGACACTGATTGTAGGAAAGACTATTAGATTTCCAAGCTATTTGGCCTTTGTGCTGTGCTAGTTTTAAAATAATAAGTAATACTATTGTCTCCCGAAATAAGATTCAAAAAGTAAAAGTGCTAGGCAGGCAAATCCAAGGAAAAAATCAAAAAGGGCTACATTTCAACATAATTGTATAAGGACTAAGAATGTTGTAAAACCAAGCTTGAAGGCTTTGTGTGTCAATGCAAGGAGCATTCGTAACAAGGTGGATGAATTGAATGTGCAGATAGTTATTAATGAATATGATATAGTTGGGATCACAGAGACATGGCTCCAGGGTGACCAAGGATGGGAGCTCAACATGCAGGGATATTCAATATTCAGGAGGGATAGACAGGAAAGAAAAGGAGGTGGGGTAGCGTTGCTGGTTAGAGAAGAGATTAATGCAATAGAAAGGAAGGACATTAGCCTGGAGGATGTGGAATCGATATGGGTAGAGCTGCATAACACTAAGGGGCAGAAAACGCTGGTGGGAGTTGTGTACAGGCCACCTACCAGTAGTAGTGAGGTTGGGGATGGCATCAAACAAGAAATTAGAAATGCCTGCAATAAAGGAACAGCAGTTATAATGGGTGACTTCAATCTACATATAGATTGGGTGAACCAAATTGGTAAGGGTGCTGAGGAAGAGGATTTCTAGGAATGTATGTGGGATGGTTTTCTGAACCAACATGTCGAGCAACCAACTAGGGAGCAGGCCATTCTAGACTGGGTATTGAGCAATGAGGAAGGGTTAGTTAGCAATCTTGTTGTGCGAGGCCCCTTGGGTAAAAGTGACTATAATATGGTGGAATTCTTCATTAAGATGGAGAGTGACATAGTTAATTCAGAAACAAAGGTTCTGAACTTAAAGAAGGGTAACTTTGAAAGTATGAGACGAGAATTAGCTAAGATAGACTGGCAAATTGTACTTAAAGGGTTGACGGTGGATATGCAATGGCAAGCATTTAAAGGTCACATGGATGAACTACAACTATTGTTCATCCCAGTTTGGCAAAAGAATAAACCAGGGAAGGTAGTGCACCCGTGGCTGACAAGGGAAATTAGGGATAGTATCAATTCCAAAGAAGAAACATACAAATTAGCCAGAAAAAGCGGCACACCTGAGGACTGGGAGAAATTCAGAGTCCAGCAGAGGAGGACAAAGCTCTTAATTAGGAAAGGGAAAAAAGATTATGAGAGAAAGCTGGCAGGGAACATAAAAACTGACTGTAAAAGCTTTTATAGATATGTGAAAAGAAAAAAAGATTGGTCAAGACAATTGTAGGTCCTTTACGGTCAGAAACAGGTGAATTGATCATGGGGAACAAGGATATGGCAGACCAATTGAATAATTACTTTGGTTCTGTCTTCACTAAGGAGGACATAAATAATCTTCTGGAAATAGTAGGGGACCGAGGGTCTAGTGAGATGGAGGAACTGAGGGAAATACATGTTAGTAGGGAAGTGGTGTTAGGTAAATTGAAGGGATTAAAGGCAGATAAATCCCCAGGGCCAGATGGTCTGCATCCCAGAGTGCTTAAGAAAGTAGCCCAAGAAATAGTGGATGCATTAGTAATAATTTTTCAAAACTCTTTAGATTCTGGATTAGTTACTGAGGATTGGAGGGTGGCTAATGTAACCCCATGTTTTAAAAAAGGAGGGAGAGAGAAACCAAGGAATTATAGACCGGTTCGCTTGACAACGGTGGTGGGGAAAATGCTAGAATCAGTTATCAAAGATCTGATAACTGCACATTTGGAAAGTGGTGAAATCATCGGACAAAGTCAGCATGGATTTGTGAAAGGAAAATCATGTCTGATGAATTTTATAGAATTTTTTGAGGATGTAACTAATAGAATGGATAGGGCAGAACCAGTGGATGTGGTTATTTGGATTTTCAAAAGGCTTTTGACAAGGTCCCACACAGGAGATTAGTGTGCAAGCTTAAAACACATGGTATTGGGGGTATGGTATTGATGTGGATAGAGAATTGGTTGGCAGACAGGAAGCAAAGAGTGGGAATAAACGGGACCTTTTCAGAATGGCAGGCAGTGACTAGTGGGGTACCACAAGGCTCAGTGCTGGGACCCCAGTTGTTTACAATATATATTAATGATTTAGATGAGGGAATTAAATGCAGCATCTCCAAGTTTGTGGATGACATGAAGCTGGGTGGCGGTGTTATCTGTGAAGAGGATGATAAGAGGATGCAGGGTGACTTGGATAGGTTAGATGAGTGGGCAAGTTCATGGCAGATGCAATTTAATGTGGATAAATGTGAGGTTATCCACTTTGGTGGCAAGAACAGGAAAACAGATTATTATCTGAATGGTGGCCAATTAGGAAAAGGGGAGGAGCAACGAGACCTGGGTGTCATTGTACACCAGTCATTGAAGGTGGGCATGCAGGTACAGCAGGCAGTGAAAAAGGCGAATGGTATGTTGGCATTCATAGCAAAAGGATTCGAGTACAGGAGCAGGGAGGTTCTGCTGCAGTTGTACAAGGCCTTGGTGAGACCACACCTGGAGTATTGTGTGCAGTTTTGGTCCCCTAATCTGAGGAAAGACATTCTTGCCATAGAGGAAGTACAAAGAAGGTTCACCAGATTGATTCCTGGGATAGCAGGACTTTCATATGCAGAAAAACTGGATCGACTAGGCTTATACTCACTGGAATTTAGAAGATTGAGGGGGGATCTTATTGAAACATATAAAATTCTAAAGGGATTGGACAGGCAAGATGCAGGAAGATTGTTCCCAATGTTGGGGAAGTCCAGAACGAGGGATCACAGTTTAAGGATAAAGGGGAAACCTTTTAGGACCGACATGAGGAAAAACTTCTTCACACAGTGAGTGGTGAATCTGTGGAATTCTCTGCCACAGGAAACAGTTGAGGCCAGTTCATTGGCTATATTTAAGAGGGAGTTAGATATGGCCCTTGTGGCTAAAGGGATCGGGGGTATGGAGAGAAAGCAGGTACAGGGTTCTGAGTTGGATGATCAGCCATGATCATACTGAATGGCGGTGCAGGCATGGAGGGCCGAATGGCCTACTCCTGCACCTATTTTCTGTGTTTCTATGTTTCAACTCTATCCAGATTTCATATACTGTTCTTTCTGTAATCACAATAATTAAGGGTAAAGAGTTTTTTCCCTCTTTTGGTCAGGTGGAGAGGTCACTATGACCGATAAGCCGAACATCCTGAAGCAGATAGAAAACAATGTCTCCATCAACATCCCCTCTGCCTGCAGGCACCGTGTAAAGGTCCGTTCGCTGGCCTGGGGTGAAGATCACAAGAGGTTTCCCTCCGATTATGACTTCATCCTGGGTTCCGATATCGTTTACAGCTCAGTGAACTACCCGGCACTCATGGAAACATTGCGACACCTCGCCAGCCATGGAGCCACAATTTACCTCTCTTCCGAATTACGGAGGAGGAATGGGTCTCCCTCTTTTCATGAGCAGCTTCTGCCTCAATATTTTAATTGCCAGGTGGTTGACAGGATAGATGATAAAAATATCATTGTGTATAAAATGTCCAAAATTGGTAGAGACCCCGATGTTGGGTGCTTAAATTAAGTAAGAGAACCTCTATTTCTCTCATGTTCTTCCAGCTTCTTGCTTTTAAAAACCAGCAGAATTTATATTCTCTGAAAGACTTTGTTCTGGTTATTGTTTATGGGACTATTCTCTATTTTTCCCATTGATTGACTGCAGGGGTTGATGCTCGACTGTGGTTTGGTCAATTGTTCGATTATTCTGTATGGTGATTGGATTGAAAACACGGAGTAACAACTAGAGCTGTTACTCGGGGTTACTGTGGTCTGGCATCTGTGAAGTAGCCAGGAAAGTGATGATGGTGCCACACATCTTAATGCTACTCCGAGAAACTCCAGCTGCGGCTCTTACCGATCAATTTGAGAATTTCCATTATTGTGTTATCTTGAAGTAATATTCCAGCGGTGCTTATCTTGGTTAAGCAGGTTCCCACAGGGAAGACCAATTGCTTACTCTATTGGTGGTCAATCTGTTCTGGTTCTCCAATAATGTTCCCAGTTCAGTGCACTGGTTCGATTTTTACCAATCTTATTTTCTTGTTAACACGTACGATGATATTTGGACAATTCGCATGAAATATTCACTCTTCTTTCCAACACTTCACAATGACTTTCCTTCACTTGCAAGATCAGAAGCAAGTGTGTTCGGTGATGTTCAGCATCATTCGCAGCCCCTGGATAACGAAGCAGTACACACCCAAATGCAACAAAATCCGGATAGTTTTGAGGTCTGGGCTAGTAGGTGGCAAGTAACACTCGACTAGTGTCAGACAATGGCAGTATTCGGCAAGAGGAATTCCAGCATACCTCTCCTATAGGTAATGACATTTTCGCATTTGACACCCTCTCCACTATTAGATATCCTTGGGTTTACACTTGATAAGAAACGGAGCCGAAGGAACTAGATACGCCAAGTGGCCTCAGACGCAAATTGGAAGCTAGGGATCTTGTGCTTAGTAACTCACCTCCAAATTCCCCGAAGCCTGTCCACTATCTGCAAGGTTCACATCAGGAAAGCGATTCAGTTGCCTGGATGAGTACAGCTTCAACATCATTCATAGCATGCAGAATAAAACAGCCCATTTAACAGTACCCATCAACAGCTGTTCACCCAGTCCACATCCAATGCACACTGACTGCAATTTGTACCACCTGCAGGATGCACTGCAGTAATTCTCCAAGACTCCTTAGTTGTTGCAAACCCACGATCACAACCAGCTAGAAGGACAAGGACAGCAAAAGCATGAAGACACCACCACATGGAAGTTGCCCTCCAGGCCACACGCCATCCTGACTTTTAAATATATCATTATTCCTTCACAGTCACTGGGTCAATATCCTGACACACCCTCAGTAGGTTGCGTTAGTTCAGTGCCAATTTCTCAAACGCAGTTAGGAATGGATAATTAAATGCTTGCTCTGCCTGCGAAGCTCACATCAATTAAACAAAAACAAAAGAGAGCACATGTAGTGTCTTGCCGTATTTCTTTTTACATGTCCGACAGGTAGGGTCAGTCCTCATTTACGAGCGAGGGTAAGGAAGGAAGAGGGTGGTTAGGAATCTCTTTCTCTTCTTGCAACATTTCATCTAGATATTGTGGTCTAAACTCTATAGTTAGAATTATTATGATATTGCGCCAATGGCAATTTCATATTCAAAATAACCATATAACCACATACCAATTACAGCACGGAAACAGGCCATCTCGGCCCTTCTAGTCCGTGCTGAATGCTTACTCTCACCTATCCCACTGGCCCGCACTCGGCCCATAATCCTCAATTCCTTTCCTGTCCATATACCTATCCAATTTTACTTTAAATGACAATACCGAACCTGCCTCTACCACTTCTACTGGAAGCTCATTCCACACAGCTACCACTCTCTGAGTAAAGAAATTCCCCCTCGTGTTACCCTTAACCTTTTGCCCCCTAACTCTCAACTCATGTCCTCTTGTTTGAATCTCCCCTACTCTCAATGGAAAAAAGCCTACCACATCAACTCTATCTATTCCCCTCATAATTCTAAATACCTCTATCAAGACCCCCCTCAACCTTCTACGCTCCAAAGAATAAAGACCTAACTTGTTCAACCTTTCCCTGTAACTTAGGTGGTGAAACCCAGGTAACGTACTGGCTTGAATCAAATATTGCTGGATTGTTTTGTGTTTTTAACTGATCCCAACTGGTCAGAACCCGATATAGTACTTCCAGTGAATACGCGGGAAAGCTCTGCCCTGCACCTATTCCCATCAACGTGAGCAAGCCTAAACCAACATTTGAACAATAAACATCATTGCAGCCCTGTAGTTCCCTTATTTCAGGGGTGCTCTTTATTTGGTGTGAGATCAAGGGCATGGAAAAAGGTAAGTGCTGGCTCCGAAGAGGTTTTGATTTGAAGAAACACTTTCTTCGGGTTAGGAAGAAAAAAGTAACTATCACTCTGATTCCCATTCCATGACGTAGTTAATTATTGTTATTGTAGCTACTTTACCTCTCGCCTCAGCTTAGTTATTCAGCGATTGACACACAACAGGACAAGGATACATCATGCCCTTGAATTATGTAACAACTTCTTTCCGACTCCACTCTACTATCACATTATTTTCCTATCCCTACCCTTTGCCTTCTTTCCGGTTAAGACAAATGAAAGTCGAGCTCACTGTCAAATGTACAGGTAAATGTACAGTATACACAGGTGCATTGGAAAACTCACTTGCAGCAGCATCATTAAACATGTCATCAGATACACATTATGCACAAGAAGAAGTAAAAACATTAAGTATGTCAATAAGCTAACTGAGAACAATAACATGAACAAAGTGATTATAGAATTATTATACTAAGTTAATAGTATAGTAATTAATTATGGTTTGATAATTGATTCAAGAACCAACATGTTGAAGGAAAGTTCTGGAATCTACTGTTCCTGAAACTGGTGGTGTGGGACTTCAGGTTCTCTACCTCGTGGCCGATGGTACCTGCGAGAAGATGACATGGCCCGATGGTTTAACGAAAGATGCACCTCATATAGATACTACCAATGGCAGGGAGGATGTTACCAGTGATATATTGGGCTAGGTCCTCTTCTCTCTGCAGAAATAGGATGGTCACCAGTAAGCACTAAGTGTCCATTAACTTACATAGTTTCCTTGCATGCATTTCGGCTCATCTTTCTTTAGTGAAGTCTTCCAGTGTTCCAGTGTCTCAGCATTAGCCTGTCCTTCATATGCATGGCCCTTTTACCTCATCCCTCAAGAGTATACATTTGGGTCCGACACTATCCTGTTGCTTTTGGTCTCAGCATTGCTCTCCACAGTTACAATCAGTGTAGGACTTCACTAGATTATCCTCTGCCAGCCCTTAGTATCCGCCAACCCTAATGTGTACAAACTGCCCCTTCGCCCCCAAGGAATTTTTCTTTTCGTATTGTTTGCTTCACTTTTCGGCCTACACCAGAGGTGGCGATCTGTCCAACCGGAGAATATAGTGGATTGGCCAAGACTAAGTGCTACGTTGAAATAGTGGGCCAGTACAGAAACAAAGCCGCCCCCTCCCCACAACACTTCGGGCCGTCAACGCTCGCTCCATCTGTAGCAGTGTTTTTCTTATTTAATATTACAAGTAGATCATTCGGCCCACTGTGGCCATGTCAGATCTCAGACTGAGGGATGACCTTATATAAACCTATTAAGAACATTAATAAGGCGAACAGCCACAGCCTTTGCCACGTGATCGGAGAGCCTAACTTCAGAGGGCACGAGTTTGATGTGAAAGGGAGAAATAGAAAGCACCCGAGGAGAAAAAGTACACACAAAGGGTGGTGGGAATATTTAATGGGATGCCAGAAGAAGTGTAGAGGCAGGTTCAATTGAAACATTGAGAAGACATTTAAGAAGGACTTGGAAGGAAAGGTTTGAAGTGACAAATGGGATTAGCTCAGAGAGGTATCTTGTTTGACAAGGACGAATCGGGTTTACTTCCTATACTCTATAGGTCTATGACTCTCTAGCCTGTTTATCCTTATCTATTGTTAGATTGGGGTGAGTGGGGTGTCTAGGGAGGGGTAGCACCTCTGGTGGGGGGCCTGCCATGCCCTTTTTCACGGCAGCTCGCCCACCTTTGTTCCCCACCTGGCGCTCAGCTCTCACCTGTGGCTCCAAGTAACTGTAACACGCGCAGCGGCCACAACACGGTAAACCGTCTCGGCAGACGGGCCAAACCAGGTGAGGGTAGCCAACGGGTCTTCGACCCTCGGTGAGGTAGAGGATTTGCCTATCCCAGCGTGTGAAGTGTGGCCCTGGCAGATTGAGCGGACGAGACCGACTAATGGTCTAACGGTCAAGAAGGCAGGCTAGCAGGCGTTGGGTTAGCACTAAGAGCACAACAAGGCACTTAGACATCCTGGTCATCCACTGCAAGAGGAGGTGATCTCTTTAAACTCACCCGGCAGAAGGCAAAGGCAAACCACTGCTGTAACCTGCCGAGTATCTGATTTCAACATATGTTGAAAGATTGGAGCGACTGGGCTTGTATACACTGGAATTTAGAAGGATGAGAGGGGATCTGATTGAAACATATAAGATTATTAAGGGATTTGACATGCTAGAGGTAGGAAAAATGTACCCGATGCTGGGGGAGTCCAGAACCAGAGGACACAGTTTAAGAATAAAGGGTAGGCCATTTAGAACAGAGTTGAGGAAAAACTTTTTCACCCAGAGAGTTGTGGATATATGTAACGCTCTGCCTCAGAAGGCTGTGGAGGCCAATTCTCTGGATGCTTTCAAGAAAGAGTTAGATAGAGCTCTTAAAGATAGCGGAGTCAAGGGATATGGGGAGAAGGAAGGAACAGGGTACTGATTGTGGATGATCAGCCATGATCACATTGAAAGGCGGGGCTGGCTCGGAGGGCTGAATGGCCTACTCCTGCACCTACTGTCTATTGTCTATTGATTTCCCAATATGTCAGAGCGGCGTGGAGAGAAATTGTCCGGCAACTGGAAATTCCAGATGCGACCTAACGACGACGACGATTGCCAGATAAATTATTAATCTATGTCTCTCCACACATCTTTTTTTTTGCCGCAGTGACCTTCTTGTACTTCCATTTGTTACACACTTGCTGTGATCACTCTAATGAAGCCATCACACATGAATTCATCTGGGGTATATGTTTAAATGGTCGGCCCAAATGAACCACGCAGGCGTCCTTGGTACAGTAGAGTGTGCGTTTCCTCGTCTTTAACACTTTACACCTTTCTTTCCTCAAATGCTTCTTCAGTATCCCTCTAAATGTATCAATGTGATTCTTTTTAACCAATCTTAGTTGCACCTTTTCAGCACACTTTGGGTAAAGAGCTTCCTTTGAGTTTTTAAGCAATTGGCTTTCAATGCTGTCCTCTGGTCATGCATTTCCACACCAATATAAATATCCTTGGTGCAGAGAGAAATTAATTATTACACAGAAGGCATGAAACTAGATGAGGTAAAGGGCAGAGGCTATAGGAATACCAGCATAATCATTCTAGGTTAGCAAGGCCTTGTGAAGTAAACTAGATAATGAATAGCAGAATATATCAGAAACTGCTGAAGTTATGCTAAACCAATCGCAAACCTTGGATAAACCATTCCTGGACTGCTGCGTGCATTTATACTCACGATTCTTGGGGAAAGTAAGTTTTCCCCCTAAAATTCTATACGCCACCCTAGATTTTCTGGTAGATAGAAACATAGCAACATAGAAAAACTTCAGCACAATACAGGCCCTTCGGCCCACATTGCTGTGCCGAACATGTACTTACTTTAGAAATTACCTAGGGTTACCCATAGCCTTCTAATTTTCTAAGCTCCATTTACCTATTCAGGAGTCTCTTAAAAGACCCTATCATATCTGCCTCCAATACCATCACCGGCAGCCCATTCCATGCACTCATCACTCTCTGTGTAAAAAACTTACCCCTGACATCTCCTCTGTACCTACTTCCAAGCACCTTAAAACTGTACCTCTCGTACTAGCCACTTCAGCCCTGGGAAAAAGCCTCCGACTATCCACACGATTAATGCCTCTCATTATCTTGTACACCTCTATCAGGTCACCTCTCATCCTCCGTCACTCCAAGGAGAAAAGGCCAAGTTCACTCAATCTGTTCTCATAAGGCATGCTCCCCAATCCAGGCAACATCCTTGTAAATCTCCTCTGCACCCTTTCTATAGTTTCCACATCCTTCCTGTAGGAGGTGACCAGAACTGAGGACAGTGCTCCAAGTGGGGTCTGACCAGGGTCCTATATAGCTGCAACATTATCTCTCGGGTCTTAAATTCAATCGCACAGTTGATGAAGGCCAATGCACTGAATGCTTCCTTAACCACAGCGTCAACCTGTGCAGCATTGACATTGACATTGATAATGCTCTGGCAGCTGGAAAACAATTTTCCTGCATAAAGAGATCGACTATTATTAGGGAGGCGCATACTGAGATGAGGTAAAGGAACTTCAGAGCATTGAAGTCCTTTTCAATGCAGACTGACCTATTCACTTGGGGAAAACATCACAATAACGCCCCACCTATTCAACATAAAACATAATGCATCAACGCACGTACATTGTCTGTGGAAAAAAAATGTCCAATCAGGATTTCGGAACAAATTTCTTTACTTCAAGAGTGGTGGTGATCTGGTATTTTTCATTCTCTCATTATTCACTGTGTCAAAACACTTCATCATTTTAACGATCTCTATGAGATCCCCCAATCTTGTTTCTTTAACAGAAAGGAGAGTCGATTTTTTCATCATTTCCTGGTAATGTAAACACTTAGGTTTCTGGTATTGTCCTTGTAACAATTTCTACACTCTCTCCAGCAGCTTTATGTATATTTTTATATGTATAAAATTGCGGCCAGAACTGCATGCAATACTCCAGTTATAATCTAACCAACATTTCATAAAGTTTTAGTATATATTCTATACAGTTTAGTTCTATATCTCCGGAAATAAATCCTAGATTCTTTTAGTCTTTCTATCCACAGTGAAAATTTTAATGATTGGTGTATATATTTCACCTATCTACTTTTCCTAGCAAACGGCAGTTGTCATATTTCCACATGTAGAACTTCATCTTCCAATTAGTTGGCTATTCCATTCTGTCTTCCTGTAACGTGCTGCAGTTCTCCGAAATGCCGACTACGCCAAAATCTTTCACATCATCTCCAACTGTAGAATGTTATTTCTACCAATATCTAGATCATGAAGCAGCAGTGGTCCGAGCACAAATCACCTTCTTTCCTCATTGGTATGTAAAACTTATATTTTCCATCTGCCTGAAGTTCATTAGCAAGTCAATGTATTATTTCTCTTCCACCCCTACTCACCTCTCAAACGCATCTCTCCCATTTTCCGCACATCTGCCCTCACCCCATCTGCCTGCCACCCCACTCGGGATAGGGTTCCCCTTGTCCTCACCTACCACCCCACCAGCCTCCAGGTCCAACGTATAATTCTCTGTAATTTCTGCCACTTCCAACAGGATCCCACCACCAAGAACATCTTTCCCTCCTCCCCCCCTTTCTGCTTTCTGCAGGGATTGCTCCCTACGCGACTCCCTTATCCACTCGTTCCACCCATCCCTTCCCACCGATCTCCCTCCTGGCACTTATCCTTGTGAGCAGAACAAGTGCTACACCTGCCCTTACACTTCCTCCCTCACCACCATTCAGGGCCCCAGACAGTCCTTCCAGGTGAGACGACACTTCACCTGTGA
Organism: Hemitrygon akajei; assembly: GCF_048418815.1. NCBI lineage: Eukaryota > Metazoa > Chordata > Chondrichthyes > Myliobatiformes > Dasyatidae > Hemitrygon > Hemitrygon akajei. Next base: position 93,671,829 of record NC_133126.1, read on the forward strand.
GTCAGCTGATGTGGTATACTGCGTCCGGTGCTCCCGGTGTGGCCTTTTATACATTGGTGAGACCCGACACAGACTGGGAGACCATTTCGCTGAACACCTACGCCTTGTCTGCCAGAGAAAGCAGGATCTCCCAGTGGCCACACATTTTAATTCCACATCCCATTCCCATTCTGATATGTCTATCCATGGCCTCCTCTACTGTCAAGGTGAAGCCACACTCAGGTTGGAGGAACAACACCTTATATACCGGCTGGGTAGCCTCCAACCTGATGGCATGAACATTGATTTCTCTAACTTCTGTTAATGCCCCTCCTCCCCTTCTTACCCCATCCCTGACATATTCAGTTGTTTTTTTTCTCTCTCTCTGCCCATCACTCTGCCTGTTCTCCATCTCCCTTTGGTGCTCCCCTCCCCCTTTCTTTCTCCCTACCCTGGGCCTCCCGTCCCTTCTCCAGCTCTGTATCCCTTTTGCCAATCACCTTTCCAGCTCTTAGCTTCATCCCACCCCCTCCGGTCTTCTCCTATCATTTTGCATTTCCCCCTCCCCCCACTACTTTCAAATCGCTTACTATCTTTCCTTTTAGTTAGTCCTGACGAAGGGTCTGGGCCTGAAACATCGACAGTGCTTCTCCCTATAGATGCTGCCTGGCCTGCTGCGTTCCACCAGCATTTTGTGTGTGTTGTCACCACTCATATGTTTTCTTTTTCTCCTAGGAGATAACTCCCCGAAAATTCTTTAACAGTCTGGATGAGTTATACCAACTTCATTGCTATTGTCTGATCGTGCCAAAACCATCTCAAACAATTTAATAGGTATGATCAAGAAGTATTTTCCAATCCATTCTTTTGGTACAGATTTCATTACTATTTTCTATTGTTGATTTATAATTCTCCAGAAACGTTATATCCGTCTTATTAATGTACTTATCACATCATGATTTGCCAGTGCTCTAATATAATATCTTTGTCATGGTCCGCTCCGTGAAGTCCGTGTTCTGGTTCATGGTCCGGTCCTTGAACTCCGGACTCCGGGTCTTCTGGCTGTCTGTTGTTTCAGTTGGGGCTTAATTACAAGCACCTGATTCTTATATTGAGGCTGGAACATAAGTGGCCCTGGGTTCGAGTGTAGTTGCTGGTTTGTCTCATCAGTATACCGTCCTCGTCTCTGTGGGGTAAGTCAGGCTGGCCTTGCCGTTACCCTATGGTGGGATCTGTCCCTTCCTGTCCCTGACTCCGTTGGGCAAGTCAGGCTGTCTTTGCTGTACCCTGAGGCTGGACTGTTCCCTTCCTTCCCTCTGAAGCCTGGGCTATAGCCCTGCCTGCAACCCACGCCTGAATCCCGTCCTGTTACCCACGCCTGAATCCCTGCCTGCTACCCACGCCTGAATCCCTGCCTGTTACCCTCGCCTGAATCCCTGCCTGCTACCCACGCCTGAATCCCTGCCTGCTACCCACGCCTGAATCCCTGCCTGCTACCCACGCCTGAAGCCCTGCCTGCTACCCACGCCTGAAGCCCTGCCTGTTACCCACGCCTGAATCCCTGCCTGTTACCCTCGCCTGAATCCCTGCCTGCTACCCACGCCTGAATCCCTGCCTGCTACCCACGCCTGAATCCCTGCCTGCTACCCACGCCTGAAGCCCTGCCTGTTACCCACGCCTGAATCCCGTCCTGTTACCCACGCCTGAATCCCGTCCTGTTACCCACGCCTGAATCCCGTCCTGTTACCCACGCCTGAATCCCGTCCTGTTACCCACGCCTGAATCCCGTCCTGTTACCCACGCCTGAATCCCTGCCTGTTACCCACGCCTGAATCCCTGCCTGCTACCCACGCCTGAATCCCTGCCTGCTACCCTCGCCTGAATCCCTACCTGCTACCCACGCCTGAAGCCCTGCCTGTTACCCACGCCTGAATCCCGTCCTGTTACCCACGCCTGAATCCCGTCCTGTTACCCACGCCTGAATCCCGTCCTGTTACCCACGCCTGAATCCCGTCCTGTTACCCACGCCTGAAGCCCTGCCTGTTACCCACGCCTGAATCCCGTCCTGTTACACACGCCTGAATCCCGTCCTGTTACACACGCCTGAATCCCGTCCTGTTACACACGCCTGAAGCCCTGCCTGTTACCCACGCCTGAATCCCGTCCTGTTACACACGCCTGAATCCCGTCCTGTTACACACGCCTGAATCCCGTCCTGTTACACACGCCTGAATCCCGTCCTGTTACACACGCCTGAAGCCCTGCCTGTTACCCACGCCTGAAGCCCTGCCTGTTACCCACGCCTGAATCCCGTCCTGTTACCCACGCCTGAATCCCGTCCTGTTACCCACGCCTGAATCCCGTCCTGTTACCCACGCCTGAATCCCGTCCTGTTATCCACGCCTGAATCCCGTCCTGTTACACACGCCTGAATCCCGTCCTGTTACACACGCCTGAATCCCGTCCTGTTACACACGCCTGAATCCCGTCCTGTTACACACGCCTGAATCCCTGCCTGTTACCCACGCCTGAATCCCGTCCTGTTACCCACGCCTGAAGCCCTGCCTGTTACCCACGCCTGAAGCCCTGCCTGTTACCCACGCCTGAAGCCCTGCCTGTTACCCACGCCTGAATCCCGTCCTGTTACACACGCCTGAATCCCTGCCTGCTACCCACGCCTGAAGCCCTGCCTGCTACCCACGCCTGAAGCCCTGCCTGTTACCCACGCCTGAAGCCCTGCCTGTTACCCACGCCTGAAGCCCTGCCTGTTACCCACGCCTGAATCCCGTCCTGTTACCCACGCCTGAATCCCGTCCTGTTACCCACGCCTGAATCCCGTCCTGTTACCCACGCCTGAAGCCCTGCCTGTTACCCACGCCTGAATCCCGTCCTGTTACACACGCCTGAATCCCGTCCTGTTACACACGCCTGAATCCCGTCCTGTTACACACGCCTGAAGCCCTGCCTGTTACCCACGCCTGAATCCCGTCCTGTTACACACGCCTGAATCCCGTCCTGTTACACACGCCTGAATCCCGTCCTGTTACACACGCCTGAAGCCCTGCCTGTTACCCACGCCTGAATCCCGTCCTGTTACCCACGCCTGAATCCCGTCCTGTTACCCACGCCTGAATCCCGTCCTGTTACCCACGCCTGAATCCCGTCCTGTTACACACGCCTGAATCCCGTCCTGTTACACACGCCTGAATCCCGTCCTGTTACACACGCCTGAAGCCCTGCCTGTTACCCACGCCTGAAGCCCTGCCTGTTACCCACGCCTGAATCCCGTCCTGTTACCCACGCCTGAATCCCGTCCTGTTACCCACGCCTGAATCCCGTCCTGTTACCCACGCCTGAATCCCGTCCTGTTATCCACGCCTGAATCCCGTCCTGTTACACACGCCTGAATCCCGTCCTGTTACACACGCCTGAATCCCGTCCTGTTACACACGCCTGAATCCCGTCCTGTTACACACGCCTGAATCCCTGCCTGTTACCCACGCCTGAATCCCGTCCTGTTACCCACGCCTGAAGCCCTGCCTGTTACCCACGCCTGAAGCCCTGCCTGTTACCCACGCCTGAAGCCCTGCCTGTTACCCACGCCTGAATCCCGTCCTGTTACACACGCCTGAATCCCTGCCTGCTACCCACGCCTGAAGCCCTGCCTGCTACCCACGCCTGAAGCCCTGCCTGTTACCCACGCCTGAAGCCCTGCCTGTTACCCACGCCTGAAGCCCTGCCTGTTACCCACGCCTGAATCCCGTCCTGTTACCCACGCCTGAATCCCGTCCTGTTACCCACGCCTGAATCCCGTCCTGTTACCCACGCCTGAAGCCCTGCCTGTTACCCACGCCTGAATCCCGTCCTGTTACACACGCCTGAATCCCGTCCTGTTACACACGCCTGAATCCCGTCCTGTTACACACGCCTGAAGCCCTGCCTGTTACCCACGCCTGAATCCCGTCCTGTTACACACGCCTGAATCCCGTCCTGTTACACACGCCTGAATCCCGTCCTGTTACACACGCCTGAAGCCCTGCCTGTTACCCACGCCTGAAGCCCTGCCTGTTACCCACGCCTGAATCCCGTCCTGTTACCCACGCCTGAATCCCGTCCTGTTACCCACGCCTGAATCCCGTCCTGTTACCCACGCCTGAATCCCGTCCTGTTACCCACGCCTGAATCCCGTCCTGTTACCCACGCCTGAATCCCGTCCTGTTACCCACGCCTGAATCCCGTCCTGTTATCCACGCCTGAATCCCGTCCTGTTACACACGCCTGAATCCCGTCCTGTTACACACGCCTGAATCCCGTCCTGTTACACACGCCTGAATCCCGTCCTGTTACACACGCCTGAAGCCCTGCCTGTTACCCACGCCTGAATCCCGTCCTGTTACCCACGCCTGAATCCCGTCCTGTTACCCACGCCTGAATCCCGTCCTATTATCCACGCCTGAATCCCGTCCTGTTACCCACGCCTGAAGCCCTGCCTGTTACCCACGCCTGAAGCCCTGCCTGTTACCCACGCCTGAAGCCCTGCCTGTTACCCACGCCTGAAGCCCTGCCTGTTACCCACGCCTGAATCCCGTCCTGTTACCCACGCCTGAATCCCGTCCTGTTACACACGCCTGAATCCCGTCCTGTTACACACGCCTGAATCCCTGCCTGCTACCCACGCCTGAAGCCCTGCCTGTTACCCACGCCTGAAGCCCTGCCTGTTACCCACGCCTGAAGCCCTGCCTGTTACCCACGCCTGAAGCCCTGCCTGTTACCCACGCCTGAAGCCCTGCCTGTTACCCACGCCTGAATCCCTCCCTGCTACCCACGCCTGAATCCCTCCCTGCTACCCACGCCTGAATCCCTGCCTGTTACCCACGCCTGAATCCCGTCCTGTTACCCACGCCTGAATCCCGTCCTGTTACCCACGCCTGAATCCCGTCCTGTTACCCACGCCTGAATCCCGTCCTGTTACCCACGCCTGAATCCCTGCCTGCTACCCTCGCCTGAAGCCCTGCCTGCTACCCACGCCTGAAGCCCTGCCTGCTACCCACGCCTGAAGCCCTGCCTGCTACCCACGCCTGAAGCCCTGCCTGCTACCCACGCCTGAATCCCGTCCTGTTACCCACGCCTGAAGCCCTGCCTGTTACCCACGCCTGAATCCCGTCCTGTTACACACGCCTGAATCCCGTCCTGTTACACACGCCTGAATCCCGTCCTGTTACACACGCCTGAATCCCGTCCTGTTACACACGCCTGAATCCCGTCCTGTTACACACGCCTGAAGCCCTGCCTGTTACCCACGCCTGAATCCCGTCCTGTTACACACGCCTGAATCCCGTCCTGTTACACACGCCTGAATCCCGTCCTGTTACCCACGCCTGAATCCCGTCCTGTTACCCACGCCTGAATCCCGTCCTGTTACCCACGCCTGAATCCCGTCCTGTTACCCACGCCTGAATCCCGTCCTGTTACCCACGCCTGAATCCCGTCCTGTTACCCACGCCTGAATCCCGTCCTGTTACCCACGCCTGAATCCCGTCCTGTTACCCACGCCTGAATCCCGTCCTGTTACCCACGCCTGAATCCCGTCCTGTTACCCACGCCTGAATCCCGTCCTGTTACACACGCCTGAATCCCGTCCTGTTACACACGCCTGAAGCCCTGCCTGTTACCCACGCCTGAATCCCGTCCTGTTACCCACGCCTGAAGCCCTGCCTGTTACCCACGCCTGAATCCCGTCCTGTTACACACGCCTGAATCCCGTCCTGTTACCCACGCCTGAATCCCGTCCTGTTACCCACGCCTGAATCCCGTCCTGTTACCCACGCCTGAATCCCGTCCTGTTACCCACGCCTGAATCCCGTCCTGTTACCCACGCCTGAATCCCGTCCTGTTACACACGCCTGAAGCCCTGCCTGCTACCCACGCCTGAAGCCCTGCCTGTTACCCACGCCTGAAGCCCTGCCTGCTACCCACGCCTGAAGCCCTGCCTGCTACCCACGCCTGAAGCCCTGCCTGCTACCCACGCCTGAAGCCCTGCCTGCTACCCACGCCTGAAGCCCTGCCTGCTACCCACGCCTGAATCCCTGCCTGTTACCCACGCCTGAATCCCTGCCTGTTACCCACGCCTGAAGCCCTGCCTGTTACCCACGCCTGAAGCCCTGCCTGTTACCCACGCCTGAAGCCCGTCCTGTTACCCACGCCTGAATCCCGTCCTGTTACACACGCCTGAATCCCGTCCTGTTACACACGCCTGAATCCCGTCCTGTTACACACGCCTGAATCCCGTCCTGTTACACACGCCTGAATCCCGTCCTGTTACACACGCCTGAATCCCGTCCTGTTACACACGCCTGAATCCCGTCCTGTTACACACGCCTGAATCCCGTCCTGTTACACACGCCTGAATCCCGTCCTGTTACACACGCCTGAATCCCGTCCTGTTACACACGCCTGAATCCCGTCCTGTTACACACGCCTGAATCCCGTCCTGTTACACACGCCTGAATCCCGTCCTGTTACACACGCCTGAATCCCGTCCTGTTACACACGCCTGAATCCCGTCCTGTTACACACGCCTGAATCCCGTCCTGTTACACACGCCTGAATCCCGTCCTGTTACACACGCCTGAATCCCGTCCTGTTACACACGCCTGAATCCCGTCCTGTTACACACGCCTGAATCCCGTCCTGTTACACACGCCTGAAGCCCTGCCTAATCCCGTCCTGTTACCCACGCCTGAAGCCCTGCCTGTTACCCACGCCTGAATCCCGTCCTGTTACACACGCCTGAATCCCGTCCTGTTACACACGCCTGAATCCCGTCCTGTTACACACGCCTGAATCCCGTCCTGTTACACACGCCTGAATCCCGTCCTGCTACCCACGCCTGAAGCCCTGCCTGCTACCCACGCCTGAAGCCCTGCCTGTTACCCACGCCTGAAGCCCTGCCTGTTACCCACGCCTGAAGCCCTGCCTGCTACCCACGCCTGAAGCCCTGCCTGCTACCCACGCCTGAATCCCGTCCTGTTACCCACGCCTGAATCCCGTCCTGTTACCCACGCCTGAATCCCGTCCTGTTACCCACGCCTGAATCCCGTCCTGTTACCCACGCCTGAATCCCGTCCTGTTACCCACGCCTGAATCCCGTCCTGTTACCCACGCCTGAATCCCGTCCTGTTACCCACGCCTGAATCCCGTCCTGTTACCCACGCCTGAATCCCGTCCTGTTACACACGCCTGAATCCCGTCCTGTTACCCACGCCTGAATCCCGTCCTGTTACCCACGCCTGAATCCCGTCCTGTTACCCACGCCTGAATCCCGTCCTGTTACCCACGCCTGAATCCCGTCCTGTTACCCACGCCTGAATCCCGTCCTGTTACCCACGCCTGAATCCCGTCCTGTTACCCACGCCTGAATCCCGTCCTGTTACCCACGCCTGAATCCCGTCCTGTTACACACGCCTGAATCCCGTCCTGTTACACACGCCTGAATCCCGTCCTGTTACACACGCCTGAATCCCGTCCTGTTACACACGCCTGAATCCCGTCCTGTTACACACGCCTGAATCCCTGCCTGCTACCCACGCCTGAAGCCCTGCCTGTTACCCACGCCTGAAGCCCTGCCTGCTACCCACGCCTGAAGCCCTGCCTGCTACCCACGCCTGAAGCCCTGCCTGTTACCCACGCCTGAAGCCCTGCCTGTTACCCACGCCTGAAGCCCTGCCTGTTACCCACGCCTGAAGCCCTGCCTGTTACCCACGCCTGAAGCCCTGCCTGTTACCCACGCCTGAAGCCCTGCCTGTTACCCACGCCTGAAGCCCTGCCTGTTACCCACGCCTGAAGCCCTGCCTGTTACCCACGCCTGAAGCCCTGCCTGTTACCCACGCCTGAATCCCGTCCTGTTACCCACGCCTGAATCCCGTCCTGTTACCCACGCCTGAATCCCGTCCTGTTACCCACGCCTGAATCCCGTCCTGTTACCCACGCCTGAATCCCGTCCTGTTACCCACGCCTGAATCCCGTCCTGTTATCCACGCCTGAATCCCGTCCTGTTACACACGCCTGAATCCCGTCCTGTTACACACGCCTGAATCCCGTCCTGTTAAACACGCCTGAATCCCGTTCTGTTACACACGCCTGAAGCCCTGCCTGTTACCCACGCCTGAAGCCCTGCCTGTTACCCACGCCTGAATCCCGTCCTGTTACCCACGCCTGAATCCCGTCCTGTTACCCACGCCTGAATCCCGTCCTGTTACCCACGCCTGAATCCCGTCCTGTTACCCACGCCTGAATCCCGTCCTGTTACACACGCCTGAATCCCGTCCTGTTACACACGCCTGAATCCCGTCCTGTTACACACGCCTGAATCCCTGCCTGCTACCCACGCCTGAAGCCCTGCCTGCTACCCACGCCTGAAGCCCTGCCTGCTACCCACGCCTGAAGCCCTGCCTGCTACCCACGCCTGAAGCCCTGCCTGCTACCCACGCCTGAAGCCCTGCCTGCTACCCACGCCTGAAGCCCTGCCTGCTACCCACGTCTGAATCCCTGCCTGCTACCCACGTCTGAATCCCTGCCTGTTACCCACGCCTGAAGCCCTGCCTGTTACCCACGCCTGAAGCCCTGCCTGTTACCCACGCCTGAAGCCCTGCCTGTTACCCACGCCTGAAGCCCTGCCTGTTACCCACGCCTGAAGCCCTGCCTGTTACCCACGCCTGAAGCCCTGCCTGTTACCCACGCCTGAATCCCGTCCTGTTACCCACGCCTGAATCCCGTCCTGTTACCCACGCCTGAATCCCGTCCTGTTACCCACGCCTGAATCCCGTCCTGTTACCCACGCCTGAATCCCGTCCTGTTACCCACGCCTGAATCCCGTCCTGTTACCCACGCCTGAATCCCGTCCTGTTACACACGCCTGAATCCCGTCCTGTTACACACGCCTGAATCCCGTCCTGTTACACACGCCTGAATCCCGTCCTGTTACACACGCCTGAATCCCGTCCTGTTACACACGCCTGAAGCCCTGCCTGTTACCCACGCCTGAATCCCGTCCTGTTACCCACGCCTGAAGCCCTGCCTGTTACCCATGCCTGAATCCCGTCCTGTTACACACGCCTGAATCCCGTCCTGTTACACACGCCTGAATCCCTGCCTGCTACCCATGCCTGAAGCCCTGCCTGTTACCCACGCCTGAAGCCCTGCCTGTTACCCACGCCTGAAGCCCTGCCTGTTACCCACGCCTGAAGCCCTGCCTGTTACCCACGCCTGAAGCCCTGCCTGTTACCCACGCCTGAAGCCCTGCCTGCTACCCACGCCTGAAGCCCTGCCTGCTACCCACGCCTGAAGCCCTGCCTGCTACCCACGCCTGAAGCCCTGCCTGCTACCCACGCCTGAAGCCCTGCCTGCTACCCACGCCTGAATCCCTGCCTGTTACCCACGCCTGAATCCCTGCCTGCTACCCACGCCTGAATCCCTGCCTGCTACCCACGCCTGAATCCCTGCCTGTTACCCACGCCTGAAGCCCTGCCTGTTACCCACGCCTGAAGCCCTGCCTGTTACCCACGCCTGAAGCCCTGCCTGTTACCCACGCCTGAAGCCCTGCCTGCTACCCACGCCTGAAGCCCTGCCTGCTACCCACGCCTGAAGCCCTGCCTGCTACCCACGCCTGAAGCCCTGCCTGCTACCCACGCCTGAAGCCCTGCCTGCTACCCACGCCTGAAGCCCTGCCTGCTACCCACGCCTGAAGCCCTGCCTGCTACCCACGCCTGAATCCCTGCCTGCTACCCACGCCTGAATCCCTGCCTGCTACCCACGCCTGAATCCCTGCCTGCTACCCACGCCTGAATCCCTGCCTGCTACCCACGCCTGAAGCTCTGTCTGCTACCCACGCCTGAATCCCGTCCTGTTACACACGCCTGAATCCCTCCCTGCTACCCACGCCTGAATCCCTGCCTGCTACCCACGCCTGAAGCCCTCCCTGCTACCCACGCCTGAATCCCTGCCTGCTACCCACGCCTGAATCCCTGCCTGCTACCCACGCCTGAATCCCTGCCTGTTACCCACGCCTGAATCCCTGCCTGTTACCCACGCCTGAATCCCTGCCTGTTACCCACGCCTGAATCCCTGCCTGTTAACCACGCCTGAATCCCTCCCTGCTACCCACGCCTGAATCCCTCCCTGCTACCCACGCCTGAATCCCTGCCTGTTACCCACGCCTGAATCCCGTCCTGTTACCCACGCCTGAATCCCGTCCTGTTACCCACGCCTGAATCCCTGCCTGTTACCCACGCCTGAATCCCTGCCTGCTACCCTCGCCTGAATCCCTACCTGCTACCCACGCCTGAAGCCCTGCCTGCTACCCACGCCTGAATCCCGTCCTGTTACCCACGCCTGAATCCCGTCCTGTTACCCACGCCTGAATCCCGTCCTGTTACCCACGCCTGAATCCCTGCCTGTTACCCACGCCTGAATCCCGTCCTGTTACACACGCCTGAATCCCGTCCTGTTACACACGCCTGAATCCCGTCCTGTTACACACGCCTGAATCCCGTCCTGTTACACACGCCTGAATCCCGTCCTGTTACACACGCCTGAAGCCCTGCCTGTTACCCACGCCTGAATCCCGTCCTGTTACACACGCCTGAATCCCGTCCTGTTACACACGCCTGAATCCCGTCCTGTTACCCACGCCTGAATCCCGTCCTGTTACACACGCCTGAATCCCGTCCTGTTACCCACGCCTGAATCCCGTCCTGTTACCCACGCCTGAATCCCGTCCTGTTACCCACGCCTGAATCCCGTCCTGTTACCCACGCCTGAATCCCGTCCTGTTACCCACGCCTGAATCCCGTCCTGTTACCCACGCCTGAATCCCGTCCTGTTACCCACGCCTGAATCCCGTCCTGTTACACACGCCTGAATCCCGTCCTGTTACACACGCCTGAAGCCCTGCCTGTTACCCACGCCTGAATCCCGTCCTGTTACCCACGCCTGAAGCCCTGCCTGTTACCCACGCCTGAATCCCGTCCTGTTACACACGCCTGAATCCCGTCCTGTTACACACGCCTGAAGCCCGTCCTGTTACCCACGCCTGAATCCCGTCCTGTTACCCACGCCTGAATCCCGTCCTGTTACCCACGCCTGAATCCCGTCCTGTTACACACGCCTGAATCCCGTCCTGTTACACACGCCTGAATCCCGTCCTGTTACACACGCCTGAAGCCCTGCCTGTTACCCACGCCTGAATCCCGTCCTGTTACCCACGCCTGAATCCCGTCCTGTTACCCACGCCTGAATCCCGTCCTGTTACCCACGCCTGAATCCCGTCCTGTTACCCACGCCTGAATCCCGTCCTGTTACCCACGCCTGAATCCCGTCCTGTTACCCACGCCTGAATCCCGTCCTGTTACCCACGCCTGAATCCCGTCCTGTTACCCACGCCTGAATCCCGTCCTGTTACCCACGCCTGAATCCCGTCCTGTTACCCACGCCTGAATCCCGTCCTGTTACCCACGCCTGAATCCCGTCCTGTTACCCACGCCTGAATCCCGTCCTGTTACCCACGCCTGAATCCCGTCCTGTTACACACGCCTGAATCCCGTCCTGTTACACACGCCTGAATCCCGTCCTGTTACACACGCCTGAATCCCGTCCTGTTACACACGCCTGAATCCCGTCCTGTTACACACGCCTGAATCCCGTCCTGTTACACACGCCTGAATCCCGTTCTGTTACACACGCCTGAAGCCCTGCCTGCTACCCACGCCTGAATCCCGTCCTGTTACACACGCCTGAATCCCGTCCTGTTACACACGCCTGAATCCCGTCCTGTTACACACGCCTGAATCCCGTCCTGTTACACACGCCTGAAGCCCTGCCTGTTACCCACGCCTGAAGCCCTGCCTGTTACCCACGCCTGAATCCCGTCCTGTTACCCACGCCTGAATCCCGTCCTGTTACCCACGCCTGAAGCCCTGCCTGTTACCCACGCCTGAATCCCGTCCTGTTACCCACGCCTGAATCCCGTCCTGTTACACACGCCTGAATCCCGTCCTGTTACACACGCCTGAATCCCGTCCTGTTACACACGCCTGAATCCCGTCCTGTTACACACGCCTGAATCCCTGCCTGCTACCCACGCCTGAAGCCCTGCCTGTTACCCACGCCTGAAGCCCTGCCTGTTACCCACGCCTGAAGCCCTGCCTGCTACCCACGCCTGAAGCCCTGCCTGCTACCCACGCCTGAAGCCCTGCCTGTTACCCACGCCTGAATCCCTGCCTGCTACCCACGCCTGAAGCTCTGCCTGCTACCCACGCCTGAAGCTCTGTCTGCTACCCACGCCTGAAGCCCTGCCTGTTACCCACGCCTGAAGCCCTGCCTGTTACCCACGCCTGAAGCCCTGCCTGTTACCCACGCCTGAAGCCCGTCCTGTTACCCACGCCTGAATCCCGTCCTGTTACACACGCCTGAATCCCGTCCTGTTACACACGCCTGAATCCCGTCCTGTTACACACGCCTGAAGCCCTGCCTGTTACCCACGCCTGAATCCCGTCCTGTTACCCACGCCTGAAGCCCTGCCTGTTACCCACGCCTGAAGCCCTGCCTGTTACCCACGCCTGAAGCCCTGCCTGTTACCCACGCCTGAATCCCGTCCTGTTACACACGCCTGAATCCCTGCCTGCTACCCACGCCTGAAGCCCTGCCTGTTACCCACGCCTGAATCCCTGCCTGTTACCCACGCCTGAATCCCTGCCTGTTACCCACGCCTGAATCCCTGCCTGCTACCCACGCCTGAAGCCCTGCCTGTGTCGTGGTTTTTCGTGCTTTTCAAATGAGCAGGAGACGCAGAAGATTCTTCAAGAAGGGTTAAACTTTAATTTGCAAATCAAAGCTGAGACAGTCATTGAGCTGGTCGCTGACTGCCTCCTGATTCTCGGATACAGCCGCTTTTTAAAGCAAACCTGGTTTAGCTGCATTAACATATCCAAGCGGTGCATATCACAGTTACTATTGTTTTTACCTATTGACTTATTTGTTCTAGTCGACTATATAGTTTTAATTACACAGCAGACATGTTCAAAGCAAAATATCCCTACATATTGTCTCTACATTCAATTGGATACCTGATTAGCATATATTGACACATCATTGTCCTTTAGCATTTCACACAGTTTTGGTTACACAGCAACTTCACAGCTGGCGACTGCTCCCAGCCACCTCTCCCTAGCATATACCAACACACCATAGTTTTTAGCATTAAGTTTTATACTCCATAAAGTTTTATACTCCATAATATTCATATTCTCCAATATATTCCCCCTTTGAGACCCCTCTGGGTCTCACACTCACACAGAGAGAAGACTAAGAGTCTGCGCACAAAAGCCCCAATGAGCTCAAGCACTTATTCCCAAGTTCCGGGTTAAACTAAAATTTCCTGCGCCGAGACCTCAAAGTATTCTCTCCCTGCCACCCTGGGCCGTTGAGCCAAAAACCTGTCCCTTTGTACCTGAGACAGGGAAAAAGACTCAAACGCCCTTACAATCTACTCCCACACTGTCGTTCTGCTCCTGTTCATCCTGCAGGTGTTGTAGGCTGTAACGATACATTTCCGGTGTTTCTGTCTCCACTACGCCAGCTTCAGCAATCGTCACGAGCATCGGAAACTGTTTGGTTGCAGCACGCACTACAAAAGACTTGAGACAAGGTAGAAGACAGCACAGCACAAGCACACAGCTCAACAACACAATACTGACAGTTATTGCTACTTTAGTCATCCATGCTCCCCATCCTCCGAGTCTACTTTCTAACCAATCAAAGAACTGATGTCCGAACCCTGCATTCTGTTGGACCTCCGTCCGCAGATTCCTTAACTTATCCATTGCTCGGGTGAAAGACCCTTCTGGGCTAGTATTGTTCGGTATGAAAGTGCAGCATTGGTCTCCAAACATTACACACACACCCCCTTTCTCTGCCAAAAGCCAAACCAGTACCTGTTTTGCCACGCCACCCTGCTAGTTGCAGCTAGCTGTTGCCTTAAGGCCTCCAGTGCATCATCGGTGTAGTTGATGAACCTCTGTTGATTATAGTATATATAGTTTATCCATTCAACAGTTTTGCTTACCCCTATCACAGGTATGATAGCTTCCCAGTGAGCATCTCGTGCGGTGTCAGGCATGTTATTCGATTGGTTTGCATGCGGTAAATCATCAATGCTAACGGTAAAGCATCGACCCAATTAAGTTTAGTATCTGCACAAATTTTGTTTAATTTGGCTTTCAGGGTTCCATTAATTCTCTCTACCATGCCCTGCGACTGAGGGTGGTATACACATCCAAACCTTTGCTTTATCCTCAGCGCCTGTAGTACCAGTTTGACCACTTTCTGGATAAAAGCTGAACCATTGTCTGAGCTAACTTCTGTAGGTATTCCAAACCTGGGGATTACTTCATTTGTCAGGAATTTCACCACTGTCTTTATCATGTCTACGTAATCGATCATTAAATGTTTAAATGGTCCTTCAGGTACGGGAATGTGGCCTATTGGGGTTGTAATTCCCTTCCGAACATTATTTTGTGCACATACCTCGCACCGTGATAAGACAAAGTCCACTGAAGCCTGTAAATAAGGTGACCAAAAACCATCCTTCTTTATTTTCCTTATCACTTCCCCCTTTGCACAATGGTCAATCCCATGCGATTCTGAAATCAGAATCGTCAGTAGAGGGGTGGGCGCTACCAACAAACCGTCTTCCGTGCTCCACAAGCCTTCCGGGTTCTGCTTGGCCCCCCTTCGTCTCCACATTGTCTGTTCTGCCAAAGTTGCCTTACCTTGTATTTCAATTAGGTCCTCCGCGTCAGGTTCTGGAGTTAGGCTTACCTGGGGGGCAATGACAGCTGACGTACATCCACTGGGGGGCAATGACAGCTGACATACATCCAGACGCTTTTCTAGCTGCCTCGTCTGCAGCTTGATTTCCCTTTGTTATTACATCGTTTCCCTTTTTATGTGCCTGGCATTTGACCACAGCCAATGCTTTAGGTTTCATTATGGCTTTTATTAAGTCTAGAATTTGCTGACAATGTTGTATGGGAGCTCCGCTACTTTTTTTTTAAAAACCTCTCTGCTTCCACACTGCCCCGAACAAATGGCATACTCCGTGAGCATATGCTGAATCAGTATAGATGTCTACTGTCTCACCTTCCATCATTTCACACGCAGCTGTCAAAGCTTTGAGTTCTGCTAGTTGGGCGGAACACGGTTGGGGACAGGACTCCATCCGAATAATCTTATAGCTCGACTGATCCTGTTGCACTACTGAGAATCCTGCGTGATTTCCAGCATAGTCCCTATAACAAGAGCCGTCTACGAACAGAACCTGTTTATCTATCTCCTCTAGTGGTTCTGACCGTAAGTCTGCTCTCAATTTGGCAAATGCCATCGTCTTCCCTACACAATCATGGGGTTCTCCTTCATAGTCTAAAGGGACAAAATCGGCTATATTACTGGTAGTGCATCTCTGTATTGTTATGTCAGGAAATGCCAATAGCATCTGATACGCTGCTATCCTGGCTGGTGTCAACACAAATCTCCCTTTTTCCAGCAGTTCTGCTACTTTGTGGTGCTGACTGCAATTCCTGCTTAATAGTACTGAAAGCTATCTCCGCCTCTCCATTCCACTGTAAGCCGTTCTTTAAATTAGTATGTCCTGCTTCTTTCATTATCTTTCTTAAAGGTGCCACAATCTCAGCATATTCTCCTATCCAATCTGAGCTGTACCCTGCCATTCCCAAAAATGTCATCATCTGCCCTACAGTCTGGGGTTTTGGGGCCTTAGCTATTGCCTCAATCTGATCTGGTGCTATCGCCTTCACTCCCTTGGATAGTACCCTGCCTAAGTACTCCACTTGCTGCGTGCAGAATTGCAGTTTCTTTTTGGATACTTTATGTCCTCCGTGCGCTAGCTTCTCTAACAGAGTTACAGTGTCCTGCTTACACTGTTCCTCGCTGTGGGAGCAAATCAACAGGTCATCCACATATTGTAACAATGTACTTCCCAACGGCATGCCCTCTAGGTCTGCCTTCAATACCTGATTAAAAATGTGTGGTGAATGTTTAAATCCTTGCGGCATTCTGGTATAGGTATACTGGGCGCCTCTGTAGGTAAATGCAAACAAATACTAAGCACTCCTATTTAAGCAACCCCTGCACTGTCGACGCTATTCCTTCTTTATTTTCTGGTCGTAGTGGGTATCGTGGTCTCCTGGGTGGAATTGCTCCTCTCTTTAGCTTTATTTCCACCGGACTAGCTGTTTCTATTTTCCCTACGTCCGCGTCATGCTGTGACCACAGAATAGGCGGCAACTCATCTAACCTTTTATCTTTCTGCTGGCCTCTTTCCTTTCCCAGCAAGGGCATGTGTGGTTGGGGAGTTATTTCGACCTCTCTCACTGTCCCTACCATATCTACACTTACCATTATTTTAATACAATTGTTGTCTTCTGATATCCACACCTCTGGCGTGATTTTCCTCCACACTGTTACGGTTTCAGCACTCTTAACTAAAGGTCCTAAGTCTGTAGACTGATATCCCTTATTTATCACCAACGTTACGTGGGGCGCAGCCTCCGGTATCCTGTACCATTTTTCTAAAAAGGTGTTCCACTTAACTTGTAGAGCTGCCCCTTGCTTTCCAATCATCACAGCCTCCCCTTCCAGGTGCTGCTGGGTACATACCTCTAGGTGCCACGCTCCTCTAACTCCCTGTTCTGAGTCTCATCAAAAATCACTGTACAATGTAGCTCAGATTTGGGCACTACAGCCCTAGGTAATACAGCCTGCACGCCCTTTTTCCATTTTTCCCAGGTTTCCTGAATCTGATCTGCAATGTCTCCTATCCAAAAGGCATTAGCCTTCTTGTCTTCTTGCACTATCAATTGAACCCCTGCTCTTTTCACACTCAGCCCATTTCTGGTGCATTCTAATTTTAATTCCAGTTTCAACAAATTCCAGTTCCTAACAAATTAATCGGAGTTCCTTTAAGTACTAGCACCGGCAAAACAATTTCTTTACTTCCCATTCTCAACTGCACTGGAGCCGTGCACTGTGTTAACTGTGTTTTCCCCGAGAACCCTACCGTCTTAATAAACTTTCCTGACATGGGAAGGTGAAGGGCATACTGTGGCTGGCTGATTACATTCCCAGCACAATCTCTCTACCTCTCTTTCCCACTGTCTTTTCACTGGTCTCCTTTGCCCATAGCTCCTCTGTCCCCCTCCTTGGGACTTCCAGTCCTGTCTGGGCTGTTTGAATTTAGTTTGTTCCTGATAGAACATTTGTGGGGATGCTCCCTCAAAGTTAATTATTGGCATGGGGTTTTCCAGCCCTTGTCTTACAGTATGATCGGCCCCTCCATATAGCAGTGTTTTGTCCAGTTCGATGGCTGTACTCGAACCGGTGGTTGTTGGCAGCATCTTTTTATTTTTCTCTTTTTCCTTCTTTTTTAGTTCTTCGAGCTGCATTTGTGTTAACTTTCTTTGCACCTCTTCCTGCTGCTCAGTCAACCTTCGTTTGTCTTTCCGGTATTTCTCAACGGCATGGACTATGTGGTCTCTAAATTCTTGTGGGGTCTTTGACGTTAGCCCAACCACTTCCTCCAGTTTGGATTTTACTTGTGGCGGCATTGCATCCAAAATGCTATGTTGGAACAGTGTGGTGATAAATAAGCTATTTTCCACCTCTTGCTCAGTCTCCAGTCTCCACCTTTTCAACTGGTTTTCTACGTAGGCTGCTGGGTTTTCAGTGTCTCCCAGTGGATCCCCTTTCAAGGCTTTGGGGTCCACTTTGGGCGGATAAAGCTTTCTGAGGGCCTGCCATACCCTCTGCCTCACTCTGTCAAACCCGTCTCCATCAGTTCTTGGGTCGTTCGAGTTTACTATGCCAGCCATTTCCATTAGTTCGTTAAATTTGGAGGTTCCCATCAACCTTATCAACAGTGCCTTCAAATCTCCCATAGCCAATAATCGTCCTGCTGTTTCTTCCTCAAAGGCTCTCATCCATTTCCCTGCTCCTTCATGTAAATTGGGCAGAGTGTTTTTCAGCCCTTCTAGGTCCTGGGATCCCCAAGGGATATACTGCACTTGTCCTGATCCTTTAACTAACAACGGCATCATTCTTCCTCCTCCTTCCCACCTGCCCTGGCTTTCCTCCTCCCCTGACTCCCCATCTGTCTCAGGGTATGTCTTTACTGCCTCCCACACAAATGTCTCCGGGGTTCTGCTCTTCCCTCGGTCTCCCTGTGGAGTCCTTCCTGTCTGTCTTGATTCAATGCCTGGTGGGCCCCTTGAATATTTTTCACATCTCTCCTGGTAATCCCATTTTTGTAACTTATCTGACTCTCTCTCTACTTCCGCAAGCCGCTCCCCTACTGCCTCCTTCTGTCCTTCTAGGCTTCTGCCCTCTACCTCTTCCCCATAAATTCTCACACCCTCTCTCTCTCTCCACTTAACTCTTGCTCCTCAAATGAGTCACCTTCTCTAGTCTGTTTATTCCTATGGTACAATCGGTACTCCTCATATTCCTTCGCCTCCCTCAAGTATATCATCCGTTCAATCTGTTCTTGCATTTCTCTCTGTACCTGTTCTATCTTTATCTTTTCTGCCTGCATCTCCTGCCATATCGCCGCTTTTTCCTTCTCATATTGTTTTTTCTCCTCCTCATTATCCCAAACCTGTACTTCTCCCTGCATGTTTACTGTTCCCGTTAGCAGGGGGCACTGCTTAGGGGTTCCTTCCTCATTATAGGGAGGGGGGTTTTCTGTTGCCAGCCTCTCACTGTACCTTTCTCTCTCTCTCTCTCTCTGAGTCTCTCTCTCTCTCTCTCTCACACACACACACACACACACACACACACACACACACACACACACACACACACACACACACACACACACACTCACACACACACACTCACACACACACACACACACACACACACACACACACACACACACACACACACACACACACACACACACACACACACACACACACACACACACACACACACACACACACACACACAGTTTCTCCAGCACCTCTGTATCTTTCTCACTTGCAATCAATATTCTACCTGTCCTCCTCAGCCTTTCTCCCTCCGTTCTAAAGAGTTTTAGCACTTCCATTTCTTGTTCTCTTTTTTGCTCCCTTTTCTTAGATTTATCTTTTGATTTGTACTTTTTAGTTAGTTCCTCCATTTCTTCGCACAAACTTACATCAAATGTTCCTTCTTTTGGCCACTTTGTGACCAGGTTTTTGGTTCTTTTTTCCCATTTTTCTGAAGTTTTTGTGATCTCATTTTGAAAAAATGGGAATTTTTTGCTCAGAATCTCTACTGCTGTTCCTTTACCTGTCATGTTATTCTCTCTTGTTAATGTACTTTTGTCCCTACTTCTATTCTAACACCTCGCCCGAGCAGACCCTTCTCTCGAGGCGGTAACCGCGAGGACTTTCTTCCCTAACTCTATTCTAACACCTCGCCCGAGCAGACCCTTCTTCTCTTAAGGCGGTAACCGCGAGGACTTTCTTCCCTAACTCTATTCTAACACCTGGCCCGAGCAGACCCTTCTTCTCTTAAGGCGGTAACCGCGAGGACTTTCTTCCCTAACTCTATTCTAACACCTCGCCCAAGCAGACCCTTCTTCTCTTAAGGCGGTAACCGCGAGGACTTTCTTCCCTAACTCTATTCTAACACCTCGCCCGAGCAGACCCTTCTCTCAAGGCGGTAACCGCGAGGACTTTTTCCCTAACTCTATTCTAACACCTCGCCCGAGCAGACCCTTCTCTCAAGGCGGTAACCGCGAGGACTTTTTTCCCTAATTCTATTCTAACACCTCGCCCGAGCAGACCCTTCTCTCAAGGCGGTAACCGCGAGGACTTTCTTCCCTAACTCTATTCTAACACCTGGCCCGAGCAGACCCTTCTTCTCTTAAGGCGGTAACCGCGAGGACTTTCTTCCCTAACTCTATTCTAACACCTCGCCCAAGCAGACCCTTCTTCTCTTAAGGAGGTAACCGCGAGGACTTTCTTCCCTAACTCTATTCTAACACCTCGCCCGAGCAGACCCTTCTTCTCTTAAGGCGGTAACCGCGAGGACTTTCTTCCCTAACTCTATTCTAACACCTGGCCCGAGCAGACCCTTCTTCTCTTAAGGCGGTAACCGCGAGGACTTTCTTCCCTAACTCTATTCTAACACCTCGCCCGAGCAGACCCTTCTTCTCTTAAGGCGGTAACCGCAAGGACTTTCTTCCCTAACTCTATTCTAACACCTCGCCCGAGCAGACCCTTCTCTCAAGGCGGTAACCGCGAGGACTTTTTTCCCTAATTCTATTCTAACACCTCGCCCGAGCAGACCCTTCTCTCAAGGCGGTAACCGCGAGGACTTTTTTCCCTAACTCTATTCTAACACCTCGCCCGAGCAGACCCTTCTCTCAAGGCGGTAACCGCGAGGACTTTTTTCCCTAATTCTATTCTAACACCTCGCCCGAGCAGACCCTTCTCTCAAGGCGGTAACCGCGAGGACTTTTTCTTAACGTATTAACTTATTTGTACTTACCCTCACTGCAGTGTTCTTGAGCAATCCTCTGAGCCTCCTCCGTTAACCCCCAATTCTGCCAGATTCTTTGGACCGGAGAGACCCTTTGGCAGCGGTTCCACACTTCCGAGACTCCAAGACCTCCTCAAAGCCAACAGAATTCTTAGTCCAAATTGTCGCAAAAAAGCGCTTTCCTTTTGATTTGGGTGCACCCATAATTCTGTTAGCCTTGTGGGGGTCCCTAGAGGACCGGGAAGCGTTCCCAATCTGCCGTTTCCCTTCCGCGGGTGTCTGCCCGATCCTGCCGACTACGCCAATTATGTCGTGGTTTTTCGTGCTTTTCAAATGAGCAGGAGACGCAGAAGATTCTTCAAGAAGGGTTAAACTTTAATTTGCAAATCAAAGCTGAGACAGTCATTGAGCTGGTCGCTGACTGCCTCCTGATTCTCGGATACAGCCGCTTTTTAAAGCAAACCTGGTTTAGCTGCATTAACATATCCAAGCGGTGCATATCACAGTTACTATTGTTTTTACCTATTGACTTATTTGTTCTAGTCGACTATATAGTTTTAATTACACAGCAGACATGTTCAAAGCAAAATATCCCTACATATTGTCTCTACATTCAATTGGATACCTGATTAGCATATATTGACACATCATTGTCCTTTAGCATTTCACACAGTTTTGGTTACACAGCAACTTCACAGCTGGCGACTGCTCCCAGCCACCTCTCCCTAGCATATACCAACACACCATAGTTTTTAGCATTAAGTTTTATACTACATAAAGTTTTATACTCCATAATATTCATATTCTCCAATACCTGCTACCCACGCCTGAAGCCCTGCCTGTTACCCACGCCTGAATTCCTGCCTGCTACCCACGCCTGAAGCTCTGTCTGTTACCCACGCCTGAAGCCCTGCCTGTTACCCACGCCTGAAGCCCTGCCTGTTACCCACGCCTGAAGCCCTGCCTGCTACCCACGCCTGAAGCCCTGCCTGCTACCCACGCCTGAAGCCCTGCCTGTTACCCACGCCTGAAGCCCTGCCTGCTACCCACGCCTGAAGCCCTGCCTGCTACCCACGCCTGAAGCCCTGCCTGTTACCCACGCCTGAATCCCTGCCTGCTACCCACGCCTGAAGCTCTGTCTGTTACCCACGCCTGAATCCCTCCCTGCTACCCACGCCTGAATCCCTGCCTGTTACCCACGCCTGAAGCCCTCCCTGCTACCCACGCCTGAAGCCCTCCCTGTTACCCACGCCTGAATCCCTGCCTGTTAACCACGCCTGAATCCCTCCCTGCTACCCACGCCTGAATCCCTGCCTGTTACCCACGCCTGAATCCCTGCCTGCTACCCACGCCTGAATCCCTGCCTGTTACCCACGCCTGAATCCCTGCCTGCTACCCACGCCTGAAGCCCTGCCTAGTACCCTCGCCTGAATCCCTGCCTGTTACCCACGCCTGAATCCCTGCCTGTTACCCACGCCTGAATCCCGTCCTGTTACCCACGCCTGAATCCCGTCCTGTTACCCACGCCTGAATCCCGTCCTGTTACCCTCGCCTGAATCCCTCCCTGCTACCCACGCCTGAATCCCTGCCTGCTACCCTCGCCTGAATCCCTGCCTGCTACCCACGCCTGAAGCCCTGCCTAGTACCCTCGCCTGAATCCCGTCCTGTTACCCACGCCTGAATCCCGTCCTGTTACCCACGCCTGAATCCCGTCCTGTTACCCACGCCTGAAGCCCTGCCTGTTACCCACGCCTGAAGCCCTGCCTGCTACCCACGCCTGAAGCCCTGCCTGTTACCCACGCCTGAATCCCTGCCTGTTACCCACGCCTGAATCCCTGCCTGTTACCCACGCCTGAAGCCCTGCCTGCTACCCACGCCTGAAGCTCTGCCTGTTACCCACGCCTGAAGCCCTGCCTGTTACCCACGCCTGAAGCCCTGCCTGTTACCCACGCCTGAAGCCCTGCCTGTTACCCACGCCTGAAGCCCTGCCTGCTACCCACGCCTGAAGCCTTGCCGGCAACCCATGCCTCCATCCTCACCTGTATCGCCATCAATTTCAGCCGCCAGAGTGAGACTGGAGCCTTGCCATGCCAACAGAAGAAACTATCTATCGTTGAGCTTGGAACTGTCTCTTTGTATCCCTGTGTATGAGTCCTGGCCCTATGTCCTGTCCCCAAGGAGGGGTCCTGGCTCTGTGTTCAGTGTTCCTGTGCTCCAGTCCAAGGCTCGGTGTTCCTGTGCTCCAGTCCAAGGCTCGGTGTTCCTGTGCTCCAGTCCAAGGCTCGGTGTTCCTGTGCTCCAGTCCAAGGCTCGGTGTTCCTGTGCTCCAGTCTAAGGCTCGGTGTTCCTGTGCTCCAGTCCAAAGCTTGGGGATTCTGTGCTCCAGTCCAAGGCTCGGTGTTCCTGTGCTCCAGTCCAAGGCTCGGTGTTCCTGTGCTCCAGTCCAAGGCTCGGTGTTCCTGTGCTCCAGTCCAAGGCTTGGGGATTCTGTGCTCCAGTCCAAGGCTCGGTGTTCCTGTGCTCCAGTCCAAGGCTCGGTGTTCCTGTGCTCCAGTCCAAGGCTCGGTGTTCCTGTGCTCCAGTCCAAGGCTCGGTGTTCCTGTGCTCCAGTCCAAGGCTTGGGGATTCTGTGCTCCAGTCCAAGGCTCGGTGTTCCTGTGCTCCAGTCCAAGGCTTGGAGATTCTGTGCTCCAGTCCAAGGCTCGGTGTTCCTGTGCTCCAGTCTAAGGCTCGGTGTTCCTGTGCTCCAGTCCAAAGCTTGGGGATTCTGTGCTCCAGTCCAAGGCTCGGTGTTCCTGTGCTCCAGTCCAAGGCTCGGTGTTCCTGTGCTCCAGTCCAAGGCTTGGGGATTCTGTGCTCCAGTCCAAGGCTCGGTGTTCCTGTGCTCCAGTCCAAGGCTCGGTGTTCCTGTGCTCCAGTCCAAAGCTTGGGGATTCTGTGCTCCAGTCCAAGGCTCGGTGTTCCTGTGCTCCAGTCCAAGGCTCGGTGTTCCTGTGCTCCAGTCCAAGGCTTGGAGATTCTGTGCTCCAGTCCAAGGCTCAATCTTCCTGTGCTCCAGTCCAAGGCTCAGTGTTCCTGTGCTCCAGTCCAAGGCTCGGTGTTCCTGTGCTCCAGTCCAAGGCTCGGTGTTCCTGTGCTCCGGTCCAAGGCTCGGTGTTCCTGTGCTCCAGTCCAAGGCTCGGTGTTCCTGTGCTCCAGTCCAAGGCTCGATCTTCCTGTGCTCTGGTCCAAGGCTCGATCTTCCTGTGCTCTGGTCCAAGGCTCGGTGTTCCTGTGCTCTGGTCCAAGGCTCGGTGTTCCTGTGCTCCGGTCCAAGGCTCGGGGATTCTGTGCTCCAGTCCAAGGCTCGGTGTTCCTGTGCTCCAGTCCAAGGCTCGGTGTTCCTGTGCTCCAGTCCAAGGCTTGGGGATTCTGTGCTCCAGTCCAAGGCTCGGTGTTCCTGTGCTCCGGTCTAAGGCTCGGTGTTCCTGTGCTCTGGTCCAAGGCTCGGTGTTCCTGTGCTCCGGTCCAAGGCTCGGGGATTCTGTGCTCCAGTCCAAGGCTCGGTGTTCCTGTGCTCCAGTCCAAGGCTTGGGGATTCTGTGCTCCAGTCTAAGGCTCAGTGTTCCTGTGCTCCAGTCTAAGGCTTGGTGTTCCTGTGCTCCAGTCCAAGGCTCGGTGTTCCTGTGCTCCAGTCTAAGGCTCGGTGTTCCTGTGCTCCAGTCCAAGGCTCGGTGTTCCTGTGCTCCAGTCCAAGGCTCGGTGTTCCTGTGCTCCAGTCCAAGGCTCGGTGTTCCTGTGCTCCAGTCCAAGGCTCGGTGTTCCTGTGCTCCAGTCTAAGGCTCGGTGTTCCTGTGCTCCAGTCTAAGGCTCGGTGTTCCTGTGCTCCGAGGAGGTTCCATTTCCTTGTCCAAGTCGTAGCCTAGGCCCTGAGTCCTGGTCTCGTCCAGGGCTAGTGTCTGTGTCCAGCTACGCCTCTCCCCACCTGCTTTCCTCTCCCTCAACCTAGGCTCCGCATTCCTGCTCTCCCTCGATCAAGACCAAGTCTGAGCTTCATATCCTCATCCAAGTCTGAGCTTCATGTCCTCGTACAGCCCTGGAGTCCCGCAATCTGCTCCCACATCCAGTCCGAGCCCAAGTCAAGACCCAAGTTCCGGGTCCCTGTCCAGTCTGTGGCTTGGAGTCCTTGTCCAGGTTCCTAGTTCCCAGTTCCTAGTTCTTTGTTCAGGTCCCACTTTCCTACTCTGGTCCTAGCCCATGCCCTGTCTCCTAGTCTTGTCCAGGGCCTGTGTCTTGTCCAGTGCCATTACTTCCCCACTTCCCTTGCTTTCTTGATACACCTAGTCCACTCCCTAGTACTTCAGTGTCTGTGTCTTGCATTTGGGTCCATTCCCAACGCCCACTTTATGACAATCTTTCCTAAAAACTATCTGCAGTAATATCCCTGCTACCTCTTCCTTAGTCATTTTCATGCATGTGGATACAATTCATCTAAAGTAGGCGTGTTGTCCTTATGTCTAACTACCTTATTTAATGTGCATCGATTTAAAATTAAATATTCTCATTCAGTCCACTATCGTATCCATCTATATCCCTGGAGAATACTTCAGAAAACAAGGATTTATGGTTCTGCCATCTCCCAATTGTTACCTCTGTCTTGTGCTGTCTGTCCATGATGGGCCTCACAACGTTTTGGATTTTATTGCAAATAACATAGTGATCAAATGTTTCCCTCTTCTTTCCCAAGCTTTAGTTTAGTCTCAATAATATTATATTGTTAATATTTCCTGTTGTAGTACTTCCATTCGGCTTTCAGTTCCAGTTCACCTGGTTTGCTCTGAACTTACAGCACCTGCGGAATCTCTTGAGTTATGATTCTGGTAGTAATGAAGTTTTATCAGAGGCAGGGTTGAAGGAGCATTTGACTGTGAGGCCGAGAAACTGAGAGGGCTGGACGGTGAACTCCAGAACCAATGAAGTGGATTCCTGAACTTTGAAACATATGTTTGGAAGCTACAGCATCATTGTATCTCTAGTTCTGCCAATCAAACTGTTAATTTCAGAAATTGTGCAGAACACAATCTGCAACACCCTGTATATGCCTAATGAGACAAAATAATAAAAAAGAAATTTCGGAAGTAATTCAAGCTTGTTCAGTAGGAACATTTACAGAGCATTTCGGATGAGGAGAGGTGATAGCAGGATATCAAGGTGTTAGGACCAGGGCTGCATTTCTATTGTTGTGTGGCATATTCTCTGCACAACTGGTTAGTGTCTGGATCGATGTTCCTGTCATGGTTGCCTGGTCGGGAAAGGCTATAAGTTCAGAATGGACAGGGTCCACTAGGAAGTTAGAGCATGAGAATGGATTTTGTAAAACAAATAGCGTTAAAATGGATTAGATGCCTCAAATGGTATAAGTACAAGAAAATCTTCGTAGGGCACTGTTGAAGAAGACGGGTCCATTTAATACTAGTTTATGTGCCTCTCATCTCCATTGCGGGAGCAACAACGTGTGGCACAATATGCTGAACAATGCAATTCTGTAGCTTGATATGTTTGCGTTTATTTAACATATGCAGATGTGGACATCAGTAAGATAAAAAGCATAGTGTTGTCTGCAAGAGGTTGATATAGTGCAATCTCTCGTAGGTGATTATTCCTATGTAATGCTCTGACAAAGGTTTCACTGCTAATGTAATGGTTGTTCTGTATCAGCAGTGTTTGGGTTATGACTAGAGGTAATGGGGACTTTGGAATGTGAGCTGTTTTTGTCTTGTTGTGTGCCAGAGAGTGAGTTGTTCTAGGTCTTCTGTTTGGTGGAAGATGGAGAGAGAAGATGCCAGATCAGAGAGGTCATATACAGCAGGACAGAGTGGACTTGGAATGGGGCTGGGAGTCGATGTCACCCGGGGGAAATCGAAGGAGGACTAACGGATGGGAAACCGTGAGCTCCAGTGTGCACATTAGACTGTTTCATTAAAATTACCACGTTTTTCTGTTTTTCTTTACTAACCCTCGAGTCAAGTTAAGAATTAATTTCATATGGTGTATTGTCTGTTATTTTGTGGTACTGACTTGTAACAGAAGAACACATCACGCGGCATCCACACAAACAAGAGGTTTTGCACCTCGGATTTCAAACTTTTGGCGGGGCCAGAGACTGTCTTCACTAGACTAAGGCTGCCGGCTGAACCTGAGGGTTACAATTGTGGGGGCTCGACCGGGATTTATTTTGTTGGATGCTGTGTGGTTGTCCTGAGCATTGAACCGGTGGGTTGTGTGGTTAAGTCTGTGCTGGTATAGATGCTGCTGGGGTGGAGTGATCCAGGTGGGTTACTGGTAATTATGCGTGCGTGTTGAGTGGGGTAGATATTCATATGCCGGATGAATTGTTAATTCGACTTTTAAGTACTGTTAAAGCTGTAGGCAAAGTTATGATTGTGGGGTGAAGATTTGACAAAATGGCGGGCACAGACTTTGTTTTAGTTTGGACTAGTGCTGACGTAATGGCAGTGAGACTGCCTGATACTGTTGGGGCCATAGGGGATGGGGGGTGGGTATCTATCTGTGGACAGCCGGAGGTTCAGCGGGACACTGCAAGGGATGTAGCAGGGCTCTGCCAAGGGACAGAGGGGTCTGAGTTGCAGGAGGGCCCGAGTGATAGACCGGGGGAGGCCTCGCCAGGTGGACCAAAAGTATCCCCAGTAGTGTCGGAAAATGAAGAGGTAGAGGAGGGGCTTTGGACATCTCAGAGAATCAGGAGAGCACAGATAGGCTAGCTTAGGTAGCAATGGGGGAACAGAGTGTGGCCCCTACCGCTTTGGGGAGCTATGTCACTGCCTTTTCAACCTGGGTTGGACTTTGTGTGTTGTAGGAAGGGTTGGCAAATTATCTCAAAGTCATGAGGACATGACTAAATTTGGTGGGGGAGAGTGTAAGACCCTGGGAAAGGTTTCACTACTAATGTAATGCTTTCTCTGTAGCAGCAGTGTTTGGGTTATGACTAGAGATAGCAGAAGCTTTGGAATGTACACTGTCCAATGAAAGGTGTGCTTTTTTCTTGTTGTGGGCCTGAGAACGAGCTGTTCTAGGTCTTTTAATTGGCGAAATATGGAGAGAAAAGATGCTAGATCGGAGAGGTCGTAGACTGGACTTGGAATGAGGCCGGGAGTCGACGACGCTCGGGGGGTATCGAAGGAGGACTAACGGACGGGAAACCATGAGCTCCAACGCGTACAGTAGACTGTTTCATTAAAATGGGCCCTTTACTTTCTGTTTTTCTTAATTAACCCTTTAGTTAAATTAAGAATTATTAAGCGAAATCGTTTAATTGCATATGGTGTACTGTCTGTTATTTCATGGCAGCATCCACACAAGCAAGAGGTTTTGTACCTCAGATTTCACAGGTTTGGCGGGGCCAGAGACTGTTCTCCTGAGACTAACGCCGCCGGCCGAACCTGAGGGTTACACTTAGAAAACAACGATTCGTCAACATCTGCACCGCATGCATGGTGAAAGCAATTCCACCGTTAACCGCAAGAGTACTTTGCAGACGTCCGAGTCTTCGCATTATGCCACAGAAGTACGCACCAGTGTTTGGGTGTCTCGGCCTGAATCTAGAGGCGTTGAATGATTTGCTGAGCTGCAGAGAGGCTCAGTAGCTTGATGAGCTGATCTCTCATTTTTAATCTAAGTGCAGCTGAATCATGCAACACCGCGCCATTCACTTGATTCCGGTCCTATCTCTCGTTTTATTGGTGTTTTCTAATTGACTTAAAATAATTTAGGTTATTTATATTTTAATGCATATATTGATGTTCTAATTCGTAATTTTTTAAAAAGTTAATGCGTTTCCAAATTCTTATGTCTATGTAGCGTTTGAAATTTCTGAAATGCGACTTCCTGAATCCTGATTCTAACATTCAGATACAAGAAATCGACTCGAAATCATTACATAGAGCAAAAAGAAATATGTACTCGGAACTACTCGTAATTTATTCAGGAATTAAGATAGTCGTCCACTCAGATCAAATAAAAAGATTACTAAACGTTTGGTGCGTGCACTGTTGTGTAGTTTGAAACCAGTTGATGCTATCTTGGCTGAACCATAATTCTTTCTTAATGTTTTGGTTTGAGCAACTCTTCATGATCGGCATCATCTCTATACCCATTAAGGACAAGACTTCTGAAACTTTAATCTATTATTACAGGTACAAAAGTGCCAATGCCCCTCAATTCTTCCACGTAAGAGGAAATTCTTATAAGAGCATCCCAAAATTTCCTTTTCCAATGACAACACTGTATGTAAAATCAATTCATATTGATGCATCTTGTCAAAAGGTTTTTAAAAAGGCACAGTGCTGCCCTGACCTACAAGTTTAATTAAGTTAGCGATGTGCTAAAAGAGGCTTCAGGAAACATCTTGAGCGGCACATGTTCAGTCTTTCACTTAGATGAAAGGGCAATCGCAAATTGTCTCCTACAATTAGATCGTTTATAATTAAAATCATAACAAGAACCTAATAATTTCTAAACAGTAAGCAGACTTCCCTGACCACTGTGACGTTCGATCTGTGGTAGAATAACGTCAGAGACGTCACCGAGGTGCAAAGACATCATATACGGAGTGGCCAATTCCACGAAACAATCATCATTAAGAACAGACTAGAAGATAAAATGTTTGATTGTTACTCATTTTTGAAATATTTTCCAGCAAGAAAAATGAATGTTTGGATGTGCAACTTGGATTAGTGTGGAAGCAGAAAACTTGAGGCAAACTGCAGTAAAGAGCAAAAACAATTGTCGTCGTTACCGTGAACGAGGAACGACAGTTGCCAGGGCAACGAAGGTGAATCAGCAGTGATTATGGGTACACAATTTCAAAACTCAGTTAGATCTTATCTAAGAATTTTTAATGTTTTCCTGCTTTTTACAGCGAGAGTAATACCCATACAGAGAGACGGAGTAACACGGAGAGAACAGTAACACGCAGGCTGAACGTTTACATGCAAAATGTGCAGTCACGAATCACAAGTGAAGACTGAAGATCAGGACATCGAACAAGTAATATAAACTGATATTGAGTGGAGCAGAATGTTGACTAGAAACAGTAAAAATTCAGGGGTAAATGCCTGTTGATTACAACTCTGGGGAAATTTGACTTGGATCGGCAGCACTCAACAGGGCGCAGTACAGATGCCTCTTTGAAATACAAGACACTAATAAGAGTAGAGAGGCCATCGGTCAATGAATGAAGGTGTACAGGCAGAGCACAAAATAGCAGATAATATACTTTTGGCTCCGGCCTGCAAAGGTGATAATTTTTCATGTGGAAAATGTTACCTGTGCATCGTGGAACCAAATTATTGTAAACAATAATACCCCTTTGTTGTTACAAACCCAGAATTTTACACTAATATGGGATTAAATATGAATGGAAGAGTGATCTCCACAAACAAGGAAAGACGACGCGAAAGTAATTGATTATCAATAATTTTGAGGGCGATCAAAAGCACGGAGAGAAGCAAACTAGAAAACGCCATTCGCCTAACATTTCCAAGAATTTGTAAGTCTTGGGAATCGCCTAAATAACAATAATTGTAAGATATCATTCTCCCTCTGAACACAAGGAAACATTAGTTCGCATCAATTGGGAGCTTTTTTGGTTATTTTGTAAATGCAATTTCCATTGTTTGAGTAAAGTATTTCGCTGTTGAACTTCTTTGGTAAGATCTCCTCATGAAAATTCACAGCCCCAACCCTAAATTCCAGGTTAGAAGACAGGTAAATTATCGTATTTTCGTTGCAGAAATGCTGCAGTGTTTTTATCAGATAGGGGAACTGTGTTGGACTATACACGATATCGGAGCCAATGATGATATCGAAATCTGATGGGTAGTTGTCCTGATCAGTGCCCCAGACCAAGGTACCGATGTTGGCCCTGTGTCGGGAGTGTGACGGGATGTTAGCAGAGACGTTGTGCTCGACTTGCTTCAAAACATCTGGTTTGTCCGTCAGAGTGACATCACCGCCTGAAGAAAAAGTCAAATAACTGTTATTTGACAATCTACCCAGTTCTTATAGCAATATACATCAAGAGAATATAAATATTCAGATTCTGCAGGGAAAAAATAATCCATTGGCCCACTCAGTCCGGCGTGCCCTTGATTCATAGACTCAGACATGAAGAGGGCGAGGGTATGGCGCAAATGTCCTGAAGGGGATTCTGTGAATGAGTTCACCTATACACGCTTGCTGAAATTATGCTCTTGCGAGTTAGTGAGGGGAATGGTATAAGACCCCTTAAAAACAGGGCCTTCTTCGCCCTTCTTTATATAATCGGAAGCGAGGAATATTTAGCTATAAGACTTACCGAAATCTGACCTTTCCAAAAGTAAGGTTGCCTTTACAACTAGGACATTGCCCTTCAATTTCAACGACCTAGTGCATGTTTATAGCCGTATTCCGTGCACGCACACGCCGGCACGCGCACATCCAATTATACACTCACCGAACCCCAAACACATGCAGACCGATCCCTCTCCCCACCCCCCCCCCCACACACTCACAGGCGACCCTTCTGCCTTGTGGGTAGTAACATTTTCACCTCCACTTCCATGTGCTCCTAGATCTGAGAACCCATTAGCCCCCATATCTTTATTATCTCCACGTTCAATATTTATTTCAAATTGCTTGCCAACGTCTGCAGAAGCTACGGTGCTCTTCCCATTGAGAGCTGACTTTAGGTAGTGCAGACTAAATGGAGCATTGAACTCACAAGCTGGCAAGTCATGTTACACGTGAATAAAACTTCTGGTTGGCCACATTTTGGAGTATAATTGTCAGTCCTGGCAGCCGTATTGCAGGAAGGATGTGGGGATTCACGAGAATGCTTTAGTAGAACATGGATATACTTGGGTTGCCTCCTCTGGAGCGTCAGGGGCTGAGGAGCAAATTGATGGACATTGATAAAATTTTGGGAACCAGATAGCGGGTAGATGGCCAGAGTCTTTTTCCACGGAGAAAATGTCAAGTTGTAGATGCATAGCTTTAAGATATAGGGAGCAAGTTTAGGGAGATTTGCGAGGGAAGATATTTGCACAGAGAGTGTAGGCGCCGGATACGCGCTGCCAGGGGAGCTGCGGAAGAAGATTCGTTTATGCAATCATGCGAGCGGGGGTGGGTGGGGTGGAATTAGAGGGATACAGACCACGTACAAGAGATGGGGTTAGTTCAATTAGCTTCATGGTCAGTGTAGACCTGGTGAGCCGAAGGGCCTGTCCCTGGGCTTCACTGTTCTATGTGCTATGTACTTTTGCGTGTATACTATTGATAAGATGAATATCCGCTTAAGAACTATTTCAGTGATTAATTGTTTTAAGGATTTTGCTTTTAATTTTTAAAAAATAATTATTTGCTTCGTTCCTCCGGTTTTTAAATTACTGGCTATAGGCTTCAATAATAAAAATCCATAAGTTGCCTGAGTGTGGTTGAACTGCAGAAAGCACGAGCTGTCCGTATGCCTCAATTGTACGTTTGTAGCTTCTCGACTATGTACAAAGCACAATCCCTCGCCCTTTCCTCTGGTACGTTGTAACTGAAATAAACGCCTCAGTCCTACTTAGGATGACCAATATCGGTTATCGGGAAAAGTACCTCGAAAACAGCGGGAAAGCTTTGAGATCTGTAATCATGCTGAGAAGCCCGCTTATCGTTAAGTCTCCTTCAAGATTTGGAGTCAGATTTTCTTTGCTAAATATTCAATGAGCGATCAATCAGCTTGGGGGGGGGGGGTTTACAGAGTGCATCCACATTGCTGAACAGATTATTCGTTCATGGTCTGTTGGGAAAGAACAATTGACGCCTACTTTAAAAATGTAAATGTTGTAAGTAAACATTGTGATATTTGCTAGTTACAGCAAATTATAACTTATAAAAGCACAGAGTGTATATTTGCCAGTTTTAAGAATGAAGTATGTTCTTGGAGAAGTACGGTTCTGCCAACATGTTAATGATGGGGTCAAAATTATAAATAAACTCTACAGTTGTGCTTTAGGTCCCGAGTCTAAAAACTGAATTTTGGGCATAGTGGTTAGCACATGCTTTACCGTATCAGTGAACAAGGTTCACTTCCCACCGCCATTCTCCCCGTGACAGCGTGGGTTTCCTCCGGTTGCTCCGGTTTCCTCACACAGTCCAAAGACACACCAGTCGGTAGGTTAATTGGTCTTTGTGAATTGTCCCGTGATTAGGCCAGGATTAAATCGGGGGATTACTGGGTGGCGAAGCTCCAAGGGCCGGAAGTGCGTATTCGGTATCTCAATAAATAAATTGACGAGCAATAAGTACTACTGGCACAATCAATAATGATAATGATTTACAATGTGTATAGTTATTGTAGATTTAAGTGCAATAAATAATTAACCTATGCAACATTATGTTGTATATTAATTGTAGCAATAATGGCGAGAAACAGTATAGATTTCAGCGTTATTAATACTAAAGAAAGATCTAACTGAATTGTGTAGCGTTTGAGATAACCACCATGGAATATAATTACAGTTTTACGAGCTTTAAATGATAATGCAGCACTAATATACTTTAAATAGATTTGAAGCTGGAGGAAGCAATTGTGTGATGGGGTAGTGTACTAGAAAGTTATCACAGATGTAGGAAATGTGCAGTTGCGATAAATATTTTAGTTTGAGTGTGACAATAAAATTAACTTGTTGACTCATGACGACCCGGCGGATAGTGTAGTTAACCATATGGTTTTCGTGGGAAAATACGGCAGTAGGTTGCCGGTCCTTCCTTCCGCGTAGATTTTGCTGCTGCCCAGGCTGGGTCCCGGCCGGATTCGAACTCAGGACTATCAACCTGGAGCCCAATGCTGATGCCACTACACCACCGGCTGGCCTGTATTAACTTGAAATATACATTAAGAATGTCCCTTATCGTGACATTTGCTCTGATCTGTAATTATAGATGAGACTAAAATCAATATCAAATGTAAGAAACATTGGTCCTCCCGCAAATGTGCTTTAAAGTACTTAAAACTTGTAATATTACGTAGGAGGGTAAGGTAACCTACCAAGGAGTACTGCCAAAATCCCCACAATTCCCGTGCCGGATCCGAGTTCAAGTATCTTCTTCCCGAAAAAATTCATCTTCACGTTTTGAAAGTGCTGACAAAGTTCAATGCCCTAGGAAAAGCAGTGGGGCTCTGTTAATGGCGGAGAACTTTCAGACCACGCCCGCTCCGAGGCACAGCGGTGGCAGCTAGTTGGTGGAGGTTTAAGTGAAAGGCTCCTATGGTTAGATCGGAGTGCTTCTGTTCACGACCTAAAACTGCGATCTCAAGGGGAAATGACGGTCTTCGGAAAATCGTGACAAATTGTATTGCCTTAACAGGGTGGAAATGTTTTGAGTAAATGAGTTTGTAAAAACAAAATCCGTTTTTAAAGCTTTATTATCATATGGCGGTAATATCAGAGGCAAAATGCAGCGCAAGTGGGATACTTTTACCAACAATGCTCTTCTTCGGAAGGAAACCAAGCAGAACTGTATCGCTTTGCTGACTAAATATTAATCCTAATTATAGATCGATTTCCCCCAACAAATTAAAATCGGCGTTGCAAGTTTTATACTCTCTTACAAATGTGGCTTTTTGTTAACTCTCAGAATGTAGTCCGAAAAGTTTGGCATCTGTTCATAGAGGCTGTTTTGCATTAGGGTCTCATTGTTTGTCTTCGCCGGATTGTAAATCATCTTGCTGTAGATAGCGTCGCGTTAGGTCACGCTGTGCGAACTGACAAGTTCCGTTCACACAGATAATACTGGAGGAACTCGGCATGTCAGGCAGCATCAGTGGAAATGAACAAACAAATAGTCGACGTTTCGGGCCGAAACCCAAGGGATTCTGCCTGACCTGCTGAGTTCCTTCGGCATTTTGTGTGGGTTGTTCTGGTTTTCCAGCATTTGAAGAATCTCTTGTGTTTTTGAAAATCCATTCACTTTAATTTTGTAACTTTCTAAATGAAGAATTAATATACTTTGGCTACCTTGTTGGGCCCATGATAAAACAATTGCTCTGGTTTTTGAAATATGGTTAGGGTACAACTTCGGGTCTCTCTACCTGAACCCTCGCACTACGGCTAAAATACTGAAACCTCAACAGTAGTCTCAGTACCTCAGCCACTGGTATTTATAGAGGCTGTAGGAGCTGTGAGGGTGGTGTGAAAAAGAGTGCTCCATAATAAAGAAGGGGGTGGGGAAGATGATGGAGTCGCAATGAAAAGGCCACAGAACTCAGGTGACTCAGAACACGTACTCTAAATGGGGAAATGATTAAACAAAAACGGGGGCACCTGGCCAAAATGAACGACCGAAGAGAGCTTAGGGGTATTGTGGCAAATTAAAGAGATAAGCAGGATGCTGGCACTATGAGGATTGAAGGCAAAGCCACACATAATCATTATAAAGATAATTAGGAATGAGATTTTCTTTGCATTCGCGAGTTGAAATAATTATGCCCGTTCGCCCTATTGAACGATCACTAGGAAACTATCCAGGCGGTATTTATAATGTTCATTAGCAGAAGATAGCTCAGATGCGATTAAAGTTATAGATAATTGAAAATCTAGACCATTATAGCTATTATGTCCATGAGACCGTTTTGTCTAACTAAATGGCGTAAGATCGACTTGAAATGTGGTCGACTGCGCATCGAAATGAAAGCGGCCTTTCGCTCCTCTGAATCCGCACCAGTGCAGTGACAGATTGCAAAGGCGTTTCAACATATCGGCAGTATCGATAAATTTACTAAATTTCCTAAATTTTCAATGTGCTACTCGAACTTACTGGCTCCCAGACATAGGCAGAAACGCCCAAAGAAGAATCCTTAAACATCGAAATTTTTAAAGTGTATCCACAAAATTCATATATTTTTTCTTGCCACCAGCGTTTTCTGTCATCGGTGTCGCTCATCTTCGCTGGTTTTGAACAGGGTGCCAAACAAATAGATTCTATCAGCCAGTCCCAAACACGCTACTTCTCCGGGGATTTGATCTAGGATAAAAGAAGAACTTTAGAGAAAACGCCATTTAATCTATATGTCTAAATAATCGGAGGAAACGCCATAGGGGGAATAGTAACTAGAGTTACCTTCAGAATATATACTATAATCAATTGGAACACTTCGCTAAATTCACTACACATCCAGTATTGAATTCTAACGTGGTTTAACAGTTATGCTACTAGAGATACAAACTATTATCTATAAAACGGTTTTTATTAATAAAATTACGTTACCTGCAGAGCCTGATAGGAATCGCTCTGCAGGAAGATGGTGTTGAGATAAAACATCAGCCATGATCTTATTCAATGGCTTAAGACACGACAGTAACATGATTTCGTGTTTCATCTATAACCTTCTTATGCAAAGTAAACACTCAAACAAGTTCAAATAACACAGTAAACACGAGGAAATCTGCAGATGTTGGAAATTCAAGCAACACACACAAAATGCTGGTGGAACACAGCAGGCCAGGCAGCATGTATTGGAAGAAGCACTGTCGACGTGTCGCGCCGAGACCCTTCGTCCTGACTTCTCCCTGTAGATGCTGCCTGGCCTGCTGTGTTCCACCAGCATTTTGTCAAATAACACAGACTGCGGAGAGCACCCTCCAGCTTTGGCATCAGTATTACCTTTTGACCTATTAGCTCCGGATTATTTTTTTTTTTGGATTTTGTCTGTCTTCAGATGCACAGGATTATTCTAATATTGAACTCAGCACTGGTGACATTCCACCGAGACGAAGGAGTTACACCGCATTAAGATAGTTGGGCGGTACAGCGGAGAGGCCTGTAAAGCTGCTGCATCCGCTGCTCCTGTGATCTGGTTTCAACATGGCGCCGAGCGCCGCCGGCGTGGAGCTTGCTTCTCTTCCTATGAACACGTGCGTTTCCTCGTACATCCCAAGGTATTCTGCTGGTAGGTATGTTGGCCTGTGTAAATTGTCTCAAGTATGTAACAAAGTGGTAGAATCTGGGGAGGTGTTCATGGCATATATGGAGTGAATGAAATGGCTTACGGTATAATTAGTGCAAGAGTGGGTTGTTGTGGACTCGATGGTCTGTTTCATGTCATGTCGTTATGACTCCGTAACTCTAACCCTTTAATAATAAGCACCAGATCTTCCTCAACCTGATTCAGTTACCGCACAAATTATACAACTCAAAAGGGTTGTATAATATGCTTTGGAATTTCTCCCTGTTTATCAGAATGCATTATTATTAATAACTCCGTAATATTTTACTTTCTTATTTTATGGAGACTATGGGATCAGAAATCCCAAAGTCTCTCACTGAAGAAATTTGGCAACATTCAGACATATCAGCAAAAACAGATATACCGCAGCTAAAGCCGATTCAGTAGCGGCGAAGGCGTAAAACTCACATTAAGCAGTGTCTCTGTCTCTACAGCGATCTTCAATTGTCCTTGCTTCACTTTCAGTGAAGGAGCATACGGTGAACGTGCTCAAGGTTTTAAGCTGCCGAAATCTCGCAAGAGTTAAAGTTGACCGGCCTTGATCTTATCAAGGTCAGGGAGAGAAGAAACACATGAAACAGAAGCCACGAAACATCAGTTCTACGAGGCTTTTCAGTGGGATCAGGGCAGAATTTAATGAAAAGTATTACAATAAATAATCCAATTATTGACCCAGTGAGTTTGGGTCTCAGCAAAAAAAAATTACGCCTCTTAATTCTTGCCCTTGAGCTGCATTGGCCGCACGCACTGGGCATCGGTTGCCCGTATTAAAAATTAAAAATGAAAAGTATATTAATTGTAAGACTTTTCTCAGCCTGCGGACTTCCGGTTGCCATCCGCCTCCCTATCTTCAATACTCGCCCTTAAGTAGTTTTAATATTTTAGAATGTGCTGACTGCCGTTTCTATTATATATGAGGAGGATGCATGGTAAGGAGTATTATTGCAGTAGGATGTTACACTGAATTGAGGTTAATATTGAAGTAGAGTTTAAGAAAACAGAGAACGTAGTGACTTCTTTGGCACCATATTTTCGTGGCTAAAGTACGCATTGTAGATGCAAACAGCAGGCAACATCATTGCGTCAAACTTGTAAACGCACGTGATGCCCAACGTAACCAATTAAGATAGAAAGTCAGAAACTAGCAGGGGTATTAAGCATAAGAGTTGGAATGTTATGGTGAGGTTGTATAAGGCATTGGTGAGGCTGAATTTGGAGTATTGTGAGCAGTTTTGGTCACTGAATTACAGGAAGGATATTAATAAAGTTGAAAGAGTGCAGAGAAGGTTTACAAGGATGTTGCCGGAACTTGAGAAACTGAGTTACAGAGAAAGGTTGAATAGGTTAGGACTTTATTCCCTGGAGCGTAGAAGAATGAGGGGTGATTTGATAGAGGTATATAAAATTATGATGGATGTAGATAGAGTGAATGCAAGCAGGCTTTTTCCACTGAGGCTAGGGGAGAAAAAAACAGAGGACATGGGTGAAGGGGGAAAAGTTTAAAGGGAACATTAGGGGGTGCTTCACACAGAGAGTGGTGGGAGTGTGGAATGAGCTGCCAGATAAAGTGGTAAATGCAGGCTCACTTTTAACATTTAAGAAAAACTTGGACAGGTACATGGATGAGAGGTGTATGGAGGGATATGGTCCAGGTGCAGGCCAGTAGGACTAGGCAGAAAATGGTTCAGCACAGCCAGGAAGGGCCAAAGGGCCTGCTTCTGTGCTGTAATGTTCTATGGTTCTATGGTTCTATGGTATTTCTTTAATCAGGAAGAATGATGAATTTTCATGATACTGGTAAGTGATTTTGGACCACGCCATAATCGACAGGTTCGCTTCATCGCAAGGGCTGCGCGAAGCTCCGAGGCGAAGATATCGTAAATCTACAAACAAAAGTAAATTAATCTAATTCCACTGAATAATGTCTTCCTCATCATCAAATGAAATGATAGCAGTGTAATTTCCCGTCAAAAATCTAGGAGACTGAACCTAGAAATTGGCAAATTTGTAAATCGGTTTATTATTGTCACATGTACCGAGGTGCAGTGAAAACCTGTTTTGCATGCCATCCACCCAGATCATTGTATTACATCAGAGCAGTGAGGTAGCATAAGGGAAAGCAACAACAGAATGCAGAAAGAAGAGTTGTAGAATGTAAGCGCAGTGCAGGCAGCAAATGTGGTGCAAGGCCATGACGAGGTCGGTTGTGAGGACAGGAGTCTTATCTTATTGTATGGGGGGGCATTCAATAGTCTTTTAACTGCTGGGTGCAAACCGCCTGGTGGTACGTGCTTTCAGGCTTTGTGTCCCCCATATCAGCCATTTCATTTTCAATCTGGGTTTCAAGGTAATCAAGAAGATTAAATTTATGATCTGTTATGTTGGTTGATGTTTACGAGAAATAAACTGTCACATTGATGCATATCCTCCTTGCTTGTTCCGCCCATAATCTGTGGGGGAGACAAAGGCATTCTTTCATGTTAAGATCACTGAGTACTGCTTTCTACACCAAACATTTTCTGGCTCTAGGACAAGTTGTTCGGGATGTTACGTTTGAACACCGAGGTTATCTCCCACGCATCTTATGTCATCTATTTTCGTTCCAATTCCGCATGTGTAATGAACACTGACTGTAAAGTCCTTGGCCCTGTTATGAACTGTTCGAGCACTAAGAGCTGATACTAGTGAAAGCATGAATGTATCAAGCGCATTAAGCAACAGTCTCCTGGCTGTAGTATTGATGTGACTCGGACACCGCTGTAGATTGAACAACCACGTTTATTCAACAGAATTCCATTTTTCTTACCTACGTCCTGGCGTCATACGCACTCTGACCTACGAATACTCATACAATACATTACATCCCCCTTCTCAAGATATTTTTTTACAACACTGTGAATTAACAAAACAATGCCTCTAGGTATGCCTTTCTTACATTGCAACAGCCATGACGTAAACTAAGAAAATACATCTTAACTTCTTATACTGTATTCTACATTGTATCTTACTATACTAACAGCACTGTATTTTCTTTTA
The DNA here is from genome assembly GCF_048418815.1 of Hemitrygon akajei. Taxonomy (NCBI): domain Eukaryota; kingdom Metazoa; phylum Chordata; class Chondrichthyes; order Myliobatiformes; family Dasyatidae; genus Hemitrygon; species Hemitrygon akajei. The sequence continues at coordinate 93,711,472 of NC_133126.1, forward strand.
CTAACGTAAACTAATAAACCTTTTATTTCACACCTTGGAACTTATAGCATGTGTGACTTTGCCTCAAACTGTGTGAGACTGTAGGTAGATCTAGTCTCTATATCTAGCTGGAAGTTTGACTTGTCTCCCAGACCGTGTGTAACACAACTGCGACTGTGCTTGTCCTTCATCAGTGTCAGTCTCTCGAGTGACCTCTGTGTCTTTGCGGTCTGCATCACTCTTGGTGTCGTTTGTTTCCATGTCTGTATCTGTGGAAATGTCCTGTGCATCTGTACGTGGAAACTCCCTCTCGCCTGTCTTCAGCAGATGCTTCCTGTTCCTCCTGTAGACTCTTCCATCCGGCGTGCGAACTATGAAAGATCTTGGTTGCTGATGTCTGTTCACAACCACAGCTGGTTGCCAAGTGTCTCCTCTCTGTATTCTGACATTTTCACCTGTATGCAGATCTGGTAACTGTCTTGTATGTCTGTCATAGTAGCTCTTTTGCTTTATTTGCTTGTACTTTAGCTTGTCCTGTACTTGAGCATTACCTTCAGGAGTCAGTAGAGTTGTGGATGTTGGCAGCTTGGAGTTCAGACGACATCCCATCAACAGCTGTGCAGGAGAGAACCCCACACCCTCAATCGGTGTGTTGCTGTATTCAAGCAGAGCAATGTAAGGGTCACTGTTGCTGCTTTGTGCCTTCTTGAGCACGTTCTTGACAGTTTGTACAGTTCTCTCTGCTTGTCCATTAGACTGAGCGTGCCCTGGACTGGAAGTAACATGTTGAAATTCCCAGCTTTCTGAGAACCCTCTAAACTCACCACTGGCATATTGTGGACCACTGTCACTAACGACAATATCTGGAACACCAAGTCTTGCAAATGTCAACTTCATTGCGGTAATGACACCTTGACTGGACATGTCACTTAACTTGGTGATCTCCAGATATTTTGAATAGTAGTCCACACAAAGCAGATATTCTGCACCATTGTAGTGAAAGAGATCTGTGCCAATCTTCTCCCATGGTCTTCCTGGTAGTGAGTGGGAAAGCAAAGGCTCTCTTGGATTGTTGTTTTTGTTTTCATTGCAGACAGCACACTGAGACACAATGTCCTCTATCTGAATTGACATGCCTGGCCAATAGAGAATGTCCCTTGCTCTTTCTTTACATTTCACTATCTCCAGGAGTGACTCATGAATTCTATTGAGCATTTCCTGTCTCATTTGGTTTGGTATGATGAGTTTTGCCGTTTTGAACATTAGTCCTGATGCATAGCTGATTTCCTCTTTAAATGTCCAGTATTTCTGCATTTCCTTTGGAACATCTTTTCTTTCCGTTGGCCATCCATTCATTGTAATGTTTCTTAGCATTTGCATTTCAGGATCATCTGCAGTCGCTTTCCTGAACGTGATCAACTTCTCCTCAGAGATGGGTAGCTGAGCTGTAACCCAGTTGACCTCCAGCTCTCTTCCTAGCAACTCTTCATTTTGCTCTTTGAGGTAAGTATGGCTCAAAGCATCAGTGAGGTACAGTTCTTTTCCTGGTTTATAGGTGACTGTGAGAGTGTACCTCTGTAGCCTGAGAAGCATCCTTTGCAGCCTCATAGGAGCTTGATGAAGTGGCTTTTTGAAGATGCTCTCCAGTGGTTTGTGATTGGTGGAATTTCTCACACCCGTAAACTATAGCGAGTAATTCCTTCTCAATTTGAGCATATCGGCCTTGACAGTCCATAAGTGCTCGTGATCCATATGCTACAGGCCTCCCATCCTGCAGTATAATAGCTCCTGTTCCCTCTGAACTGGCATCCACAGATATCGTCACCGGTTTATTGACATCATAGAACTTGAGTGCTGGTGCATTGGTAACCAACTGCTTCAATGTGTCAAAACTTTTCTTTTGTTCATCTTCCCAATGCCATTCAGTGTTGCTCTCTCGTAGCTTTCAAAGTGGAGCGCTGACCTCTGATAAGTTGGGAATGAATTTGGCAAGATACTGGATCATGTCCATGTACCTCAATAGTTCTCGCTTGTCTTCGGGTGGTGGTAGCTGTACCACAGCCCTGACCTTTGCATTATCTGGTTTTAGCCCATCAGCGCTGAGTATGTGACCTATGTATTTGATCTCTGTAGTTCTGATCCTACATTTACTTTTGTTCAGTTTTAGGTTGTATTCACGTGCTCTCTCCAGGAGCTTCCTCAGTCTCTGATCATGTTCCTCAATTGTGTCACCCCATATCAGTAAATCATCAATGATGTTGACCACCCCATCCAGGCCTTCGATCATTTGTGCCACGGACCTCTGAAATACCTCTGATGCAGAAAAATCCCAAAGGGTAGACGCAGAAAATGATATCTTCCTATGGGCGTGTTGAAAGTGCATAATTTGGAACTTTCCTCATCCAGCTTGATCTGCCAGAAACCTTGATTTGCATCTAATACTGAAAAGTGTTTCGCATAAGGCATGCGGGAGACAACCTCTTCAACCGTGAGCAGTGGATAGTGCTCTCTTTTGATGGCTCGGTTGAGATCTTGTGGATCCGTGCAAATCCTCATCTTTTTTTCTGTGACCAGTGTCATCATACTATTCACCCAGTCAGTCAGTTCTATTTGTCTCGTTATGACTCCCATCTGTTCCATTCTGTGTAGCTCCTCCACTACTTGATCCCTGAGAGCTACTGGAATCTTTCTCAGGGCATGCACGACTGGTGCAATAGTTGGATCAATCTGGATATGGTGTTTCCCTGGTAAACATCCTAATCCAGAAAACAAGTCAGCAAAGTCTTTGAGAATGTCATTTTCTTTCTCAACACCATAGATTCGCTTCACCAGGCCTAGCTTTGTGCATGTTGCTTTGCTCAGTATTGCTGGAACATGTTGCTGTACTATCTCAAACTCTATCTTGTGTTTTTGTCCTTTGTACACACAGGTGAGTGCTTTCTTTCCCAATGGCGCCGTCTTGTGGCGGAAATATGCAACCAGCTTGCAGGTGGATTTTCTCAGTCTTCCTCTGATGTCCAGTGAGCTGAATGTTTCTGCTGACATTACATTGCACTTTGCCCCAGTGTCAAGCTTAAATGTCAGATTCGTCCTGTTTATTATCAGATCTTGAGTCCAATCATCTTCATCCTCCGTCTCTGCATTGTCAATATTCTTGAAGCATACCTCCTGTTCCACTACAACTGTGCCAATGAACATGTCACTGTTGTCCTCACTCCGTTCCACACCATGCATTTTCCTTGCGTGCTCCTGTGATTTGCACATCTTTGCAAAGTGATTTCTTTTCTGGCATAACTTGCATGTTTGACCAAAGGCTGGACATCTTCTGTATCCATGTTTATAACCACATCTGTTGCAGTTAACTTCCTTTTGATCATCCTGTGGAGCTGGCTTTGTCCTACTCTTGTCAGTTTTCACAGTTTTTATTTTGTGCACTTCAATCTCTTCATTGAGCACTTTAACCTGACTTGACGTGATCTCGCTGGCACGGCACATATCAGTCGCTTTTTCCAATGTAAGGTCCGCCTCTCTCAATAGCCTGCCTCTCACATGATCATCTCGTATGCCGCATACAATCCCGTCATGTATTAAAGAATCATGCAGTTGTCCGAACTCACAGTCTTTTGCCTTGTTCTTCAAATCTGTTACGTAGGCGTCTATGGTCTCTGTTGGTCCTTGAGCCCTCGTGAAAAATGTGTGTTGGATGTACGGTAGGTTTTTTTTTCCATTCGCAGGAATCTTGAAACTTTTTCTTCAACACTTCAATTTTATCTTACTCATCATCTTGGAAGGCAAACGTGTTGCGAACGCTTATTGCCTCTTCCCCCGCCACATGCAGAAACGTAGCACATTGCACTTTCTCCGTCTTTTCAGCTACGCCACTAGCGGTGCGAAACAGCTCGAACTTCTGGATCCATGTTTTCCAGTTCTCAGCAAGATTACCTTGTAGGCTTAAACTTGACGGTGGCTGTAACTGTAACATCTTTTACGTGTCTTCTCTTTCTTTCTTTTCGCGATTTCTTCTGACACCATGCAGTATTGATGTGACTCGGACACCGCTGTAGATTGAACAACCACGTTTATTCAACAGACTTCCATTTTTCTTACCTACGTCCTGGCGTCATACGCACTCTGACCTATGAACACTCACACAATACATTACACTGTCCAAGCAGAGTCTGTGTCTAGCGTTCCGGATGCCGGCGAGAATCCCCGCCAGACCTCTGGCAGACTTCTACGGGATCAACAAAAGGTGCTACCGTTCTACTTAAATGTTGTTCAAATGCGTGCAAGATCCTGCTGTGCATTAAGAACTAAAGGTACTACAGGTCTACACCATCAGCGAGTTGCTCACTGGCGGAGATAATAACAGAGCTGCGCGACGTCAATGGGGGCTCACACAGTCAAATGGCGAATGGCCGTCTTGACTGCTTTTCTTGTGATCACAAGACCCATTTTGAATATTGTAAATCTGGTACGCCGCAAGTTCGATTCGGAGAGAGAAGAGATCAGGGTCCGCAATCCCTCCTAGAATGATACGGTAGCATGGCGGCAGTGCCAGTGTTGGGGTGGTGTGACTATTCGAGCCTCTGTCTGTATGAAGTTCTACATGCCCACTGTGTGCATGTGTGTTTCCTCCGGATGCTCCTGTTTCCTCCCACAACCCACAGAGGCACGGGTTAGTTGTTATGTTGGCGCCGGAAGCAGGGCGACGCATGCGAGCTGCCTCAGCACGTCTTCGGACTATACTGGTTGTGAATGCAAACGAGACACTTCACTGTGTGTTTCAACGTGCGTGAGAGAAATAAATCTAATCATTAATCTTTAACTGTGCCACAGAGGGGAGGCTCGGAGCTCGGTATTTACAGTGGGTACGGTTGCTTCCAAAACCAATCCTCTGCGGTGGCTAACACATGCAAAGCCTGCCTGCGACGAGTAGGTTCAGTGGGGTCTCTCTGCCCTTTCTTTGAGTTGAAAATAAATCGCAGCATCCAGCAAATGCCACAACTGTGAGAATCATTGTGCCTTTCAATACTAACCGTCCGACTCCGAGTTCTCCGGGCCATTGAGTGCCTGGTGAACATCTGACTTCCGGTATGTAAATAGAGACCCGATTCGCTCTGTGTCCTGGAAGAAACCAGCGGAATGAGCTGTAAACGTGGCGAGGACAAATACTGGTTTTCCCCAGAACTTAATCATAAGCAAATAGGCCCAGGGTGGGGCCGTCGGCACCTCAAGCCCATTCAGTATCATTACTGATCTAGCCCAGGCCCCATCTCCTTTCCATGTCGTTTCCCCCAGAGCCTTTAATTGCCCGATCTTTCGAAAATGGACTACTGTACTTCGTCGTTCAACTACCTTCAACTTCTACAACCTTCCAGGGTAGAGAATTCCAAAGATTTACCGCTTTTTCTAAGCATATAGTTAACTCCACCAAAACAGAATGAGTAAATCTTAGACAGGGAATTCTAGGCTGAACGTGCCATTAATCAAAGCTGAAAGAAATAATAATTTTCCCATGTGCACTGTTTGGTAAATGAGATAGTAAACAAGGGCGGTTGCCTCCATCATGTACCACAGCGACTGGAGAACGTAAAACAATTGCCACAGCCCATTTATTTTGTGTAATCGGAATCCCGCTGGTCCGATTCCTGCTCAGATGATATTACGACATTCTTGCACCACCTGGGTGCTCAGATTCACATCAAAACATGCAAAACATGATATTTTTAGTGACGGTAAGTGGAGAGGTTCATCGTCAGTAAGCAGAGATACAGAGTGGGGGTGCAACACGATTGTTTGATGCCTGAGAATGGGATAAGTTACATCCAGTAAGCTGCCCGGATAAATTACCATTGGTATAAACTTCGCAGCTAATTTATCAAGTAGTTCTTAACTTGTACCTGATTTGTGTATTGGTGACACACAAGAAAGATCCCCTAAGTCAGTCACCGTCCTGCACAGCACTGTATGCCGAATGTCACCGGAATGATATTCAGTGTTATGGTAATTGTGGCCTCAAGGTTTGGAGGAAGCACCAGTTTTCAGTTTCGTACCGTCCATCAAACCAAGGGTAGACGTGAAGAAAACAGTGTCGAATTGTTTAAAATATATTGAAGCAAGCTTACATTAGCTTTTTCTGGAAAGGAAGCATTATTGATCTGCACCGAGATAAAGGTGTAGTATTCTATTCCTTTGGAGTAGATGGCTGGTTGCTGACTAACTTATGGAAACTCGTGTGTAGAAAAATAAATCAGGTACAGCTAAATCACTAACGCGGAATACCACCTGGCTGAGCGGACTGATTTGTTCCAAAAGCAGATTTAGAGATGATGAGTACCCGTTCCGTGGAAAAGCAGAGAAGCGGCGGTGATGAGCCAGACGGGCATAGAAAACGTGATGGGAATTGAAGAATGGTCCGGGAAAGTAGTGTGCTGGGATCGAGAGGAAGGGTGTGGGTAAGTGACAATCAGCACACCTACAGGGTGATAGACAGACAAGAGTGGGCAATAACATTCTTCTCACAGCGTTTTACTGGTAAATCGTGGGAGCGAATCGAAAGTTCATGATCATGTGGTCATGTAGAAAACGAATGAAGAAAGTATCACTTCCTACGTGATTCCCTTGTCCATTCGGCTCTCCCCTGGTTCTTATGCTTGCAAGCGGAGCAAGAGCCACACCTGCCACTGCGCCTCCTCCCTCACTGCCATTCAGGGCCTCAAGCAGTCGCCTGCGAGTCTGTTGTGGCTATTTACTGTATCCAGTGCTTCTCGTGTGGCCTGTATATCTGTGAGACTCGCCGTGGATTCGGAGACTGCTTTGGCAAGCACCTACGCTTCATCCGCCGGAAAAATCGGGATCCCACTGTAACCGTCTATTTCAATTCCACTTCCCATTCCCATTCCAAACTGTCAGTCCATGCTCTCCTCTAACGCCATGATCTGGCCACACTCGGGCTGAAAGGGCAGCACGGTCTGGGTAGCCTCCAATCTGATGGCATGACCAGCGATTTCTGAAACTTCTGGTAATTGCCCCCGTTCTCCTTCACCATTCCCCATTCCTGTTTTCCTCTCGCACTTTATCTCCTTTCCTGCCATCACCCCCCCACCCCCACCCCGTGCTCCTCTTCCTTCCCTTTCTTCCATGGTCTACTCACTCCTATCAGATTCCCCCCCCCCCCTTCTCCAGCCCTTTATCTCTTCCACTAATCAACTTCCTAGGTCTTTACTTGACTCCCTTTCCCGGTTTCACCTTGTACTTATTCCTCCCCTCCTCCACCTTCTTACACTGATTTCTCCCCTTCCTTTCCAGTGAAGAAGCGACTCGATCCGAAACGTCGACTGTTTACTATTTTGCATAGGTGCTGCCTGGTCTGCTGCGTTCCTCCAGCATTTTGTGTGTGTGTGTGTGTGTGTTGCTTTTGATGGAAGTGTTACCGCTTTGTGCTATGAGCTTCAATGCGGCTCACCAAAAACTTCTCAAGGGACAGTTATGGACGGACACTGTGCTGGACATACCCAAGGAGAACAAACGGTCGAAATTAGCTTTGGAGGAGAGTTTTGATGTTATCGGATGTTCATTTATCGTCAGGAAAATGAAATACATTAACAACGTTTCTATCCTTCCACCGATGTAGTGGACAACACTGGACGGAAAGAACGCGAGAAACGCAAGATATATGTTGAGATCTCCGAGTCTGAATGTTTCTCGCGGAATAATACGCCTATTGGAGGGGAGAGGCGACGGGAAATTGCTGCTGAACAGAAGATATTCCTGTTGCACGCAGGAATGATCATCATTGCCATACTCAGACATACCGAAACCTAGCCGAAACTTAGTAAACTTTCCAAAGCGCGGTAAAATGAGGCACCACGTTACCAGCAGTTGGTGCTAACAGCGATCAGTTTAATGCGTGTCATGCAACATACAACTTCAACGTCGGATTTTTGAAATATTATTTCCACACCAGTTGAGCCGCCCTCTTATAACGACCAGGTCACCTTCAAAAATTACAAACAAGGAAACAGGGGATACGTATGATCATGGATGACCGTCTACTGCTGAAATGTGTTCCTGCTTTCCCACACTATATGTTTGCAGACAATATGAAGATAGGTGGAGTGCCAGATTGCATTGAGGAAGTAGAGAGGCTACAGAAGGACTTAGACGGATGAGGAGAATGGGCAAAGTGGCAGATGGAGTACAGTGTCCGGAAGTGTGTGGTCATGCACTTTGGTCGAAGAAATTAATGGGTAGACTATTTTCTAAATGGAAAGAAGATACAAAATACTGAAGCGCAATGGGAGATGGGAGGCCTTGTGCAGGATTCCCTGAAGGTTAATTTGCATGTTGAGTCAGCGGTGAGGAAGGCAAATGCGATGTTAGCATTCATTTCAAAATGACTGGAATATAAAAGCAAGGATCTAATATTGACACTTTATAAAACACTGGTGAGACCTCACTTGGAGTATTGTGAGCAAGTTGGGCCTCTTATCTTAGAAAGGGCATTCTGAAACTGGAGAGTGTTCAAAGGAGGTTCATGAAAATGAACGGTTTGTCATATGAAGAGCATTTGATAATTCTGGGCCGGTATTCACTCCAATTCAGAAGAATGACAGGTGATCTAATTGAAACCTGTCGAATGGTGAAAAGCCTAAATAGAGTGGATGTGGAGAGGATGTTTCCTATGATGGGAGAGTCTAAGACCAGAGGACACAGCCTCAGAATAGAGGGGCGTCCTTTCAGAACGGCGATGAGAAGGATTTTTATTTAAGCTGGCAAGTGGTGAATCTGTGGAATTCATTGCCACAGCAGTTGGGGAGGACAAGTCTTTATGTATACTTACGCAGAGGCAGAGGCTGATTATTGATTGGTCAAGGCATGAAGGCATGAATACGGTAAGAAGTATCTTCTTGAAAGTACTTCATAACTCTTGATTGAGTTTATCTCCTGTGGCTGCGTCTCGCCTACCACACGCACTCCTTTCCTACTGTTGGTGAACGTGAGCAATGTTGGATTTGAGCTTCGACGGTGGAAAAAAAAAGGGGGATGTGCTAGTGTGAGCGAGCCTGACAAAGAGCACTAGGATCGGGCATCAGATGCAATGATTTTCGCAAGAACGGAGAAATGGTTTTTGCTCAATTCTCACGAAACACGTGTACACCAAAATTACTGTAACAAAATGAGTTTTAATCTGGTGCGTAAAATTTACTTGAAAGCCCTTTCGTTTGCGCAATCGACGTATTGCATCAATAGGAAAGGATTCATCGTGTTTCTCTGTAACTCGACTGAATGTTCCTCTCTAAAGCCAAAGTATCCGTACTCATTGAGTGATGTTATTTATCCTTAGATGCTTTCTATTTGCAGTATTGGACTTCATGGTAACATTTTTAACTTTCGCATTAAAAGTTCAAGGATATTTTACCCAATGTTTCCAGCAGTAACTTTAAAGTGCGGGAACCATTGCCAAAAATTGGCGACAAGCTATAGATGCTCTAACTGACGAATAGCCCCATAGCTTGAGATGGTTGCTGCTTGGAAGCCTACCGCATATATTCAAGGACTCTGCTCCCATAGCTCTCTGGCACAGTTCCAAAGGCTCACAATCCTCTCAAATAAGGAACTCTTTCTCACGCAGTCTGAAGTAAGTGGCCTCATATTCTGAGACTATGCCCTCCGGCCTGGACCTCCCATGAGATCCACCCTCTCTATTGATCGTTTCACCTCCTAAGAATGTTATGTGTTTCAATAACATCGCCTTTCATTCTTCCAAACTCCAATCAGTAGTTTAAGTTTCCTTTTTATGCGTGTTTATCCTAGTGCGTGTAAGACACGAAGCACCCTAACATCGAATACAAAGATTTAGATCGTAGAACTGAACTAAATGATAAATCCCGCGAGTCTTCCCCATTAATGGCAAGCACGGGCGTCTAACTTAACTACGCTTTGCAAACAATAGATCAAACTTTCTAATAATTAGGTTCCATTTATGTCACAGAGGTACAGCAACTTGTTACAACAACTGCAGTAAAATCTTTAACTACTGCATTATGTTTAAGATATTAGTGTAAATTTATGCGTTGTCTACATATGAACTACGTGATATGAGGCGAGTGACAATGATGTTCGAGTTATATCTTCTATTTTTTTCTGTGCGTTCTATCAATTTTAGTCAATTTGTACACAATAATGCTCTTAGATTCTGATCTGTTTACGACCTCACAGTTAAAATAGTTAGGCAGGATTACATCATGGAAAGGGATGGACCCGTTCCCATTTCGGAGCTCCGATGAAAGGTAAATCGTGGTTTCTTCGCTGCAGAGGTAACGCAGTGTTTCTAAAAGCGCGGGATAGCAAGCTGAGCTGTAGACGATGTCCGAACCCAGAATAAAATCATATTTGGTGGGGAAATTATTCTGATCTTCTCCCCAAATCAACGGACGAACGTTTAAACGATGTCGGCATGCTAAAGGGACGTTGATTGAAATATTGCCCTTTATTTGCTTCAGGATATCCGGTTTGTCTGTCATGGTAACATTGCCACCTGAGAATAAAAAAAGATGCCGATGTTTAACACATGGTTCTCCTGGAAGACGTCTGTTCTTATACCATATTTATAAAGACATTATTACGGCCACCGAAAACAGAGAGTGTGATCGCAGTCACCCTTTGGCTCTCTAAACCGCAGGCTCTACTGGTGAGAGCACCTCCCCAGGTGGGAGGAAAACATAGGAGCAAGTGAAATGAGAGGCTGCAATCGTACAAGCAGAGGAACATACAAGTTGGGTCCTCGACCTATCTCGTCGGTACGTTCCCTGATTTTTACTTTCGCTGATCCTATTTGCATTAGACCGTATCCTTCTACTCTTTCGTTGTCGGCGTACCCACTTAAATGGCTTTGTTGTCTATTTAATATTTCAGTCAAATTGTCAATCATATTATTCGTTGTTGTTTACATATTATATGTAAAAGTTCGTAATTGGCATACGTTTTTACACCACCATGTCATAAGTGCGCGTCTCGCTAAAGTGAAAACAAAGTAGGCACTTCTATCCCCGGTCCATGTGTTTCTTTCGACTACCTTTTACACGTTGCTATAGTATCTCCCTCATTACTTCTCCTGGCAACTCGTTGCAGATATTCAGGACAATCATTACCCTTCAGATCTCCTTTCTATTCTCCTGCCCTTACCTTAAAGCGGTGTCCTATAGTTCTACGTTTTTCTGCCTTGGAAGAAAGATTCTGACATCTGTACTCATAATTTTATAAACCTCTATAAAGTTGTGCCTCATCCACCTACCGCAGCTTCTCCACTCTACGTACAAGTAAATCCCTCCAAGCCTAGGCAACATCCCAGCGAATCTCTTTACTGCTGAGAAATTCTCTGTGTGGTGTGGCGACCAAAAACCTAAGGGTGGTCTTATCAATGCCTTATACGAATGCTACATGATTCTCCGTCTCCTATAGGCAGCGTTTGAGCCTATGAAGGCATACATACATACATACTGCCTCCTGTCAGAGATCCACTTACCTGATACGTCATGTTTGGAGGGTTTCTCTTGAAAAAGCTCAAGGATGGTGGTATTTAAAGCTGAATTGAGATCAACGACAACAAAAAGTCCCGATAAGTGCTAGGGGAGTCGAGGTTGTGTAGAATGAAGTGAAGATCGATGATAACTATCATCTGCAGATCTGTTGGCTCTGTAGGGGATCTGTAAAAGCTGGAGTTATGGATGAGAATGACATGACCAGACTTTCCTATGTCTTCATTGTGACTGATGTAAGTGCAACTGGCCTGTAGTCATTGAGTCTAGAGATCTTTGTTTGGAGATTCAAAAGATAACAGATTTCTTAAATCATGCTGGAATAGTGCATAGTTTGAGAGACTGGTTGAAAATGTCGGTGATAACTGTAGACAGTTGATTAGCGCAGTGTTTAGGGGATACAGGAGAGATAAAGTTACGACCAGCCTTCTGGACACAGAATTTTGCTTTCTGAACAGCTTCCTCACCTCCTCTTCCGTAACAAAAAAAGTGTGGGACAGGTATTTACAGATTTGTACATATTTTGTTCCATATCTGTCCTTTAAGCTATATCCACGGAAAATTCCTAATGCATGTAGACATAAATGGCAAATAAAGTGGATCTTTAATTTTTGATACAGGATGCCTCGGAGTCTCAAAAGACAGCAAACTGGAGGAACAATCTGCTGGAAGAACTCACGGGTCAAGAAGCATTTGTGACAGGAAAGAAAAATCTCAACGTTTCAGTTTGCAACCCTGCCTCAGGATCTTTTCTCATCACACGGATGCTACTGGGACCAAGTGAGGCTTAATAGGAAACGGTGTCTGCTGGTCGGCTTGAACAAGTTGGGGAGAATGGACGATTCTACAATACGGTTGTATGTTTTATAAAAGAAGGATGTCCACATTTAAACGGTATCTTACTAAAAGAAAAATCATCGTAAGACGAAGATCAAAGTCGTCTGATAAAAAAAAAGAAACTTCGGGCTTCCTCTTTCACTAGAGTAATTACAGAATGTATTAAGTAGCATTGTGAGGATAAGCTTGACATTGCTGCTATATTATGAAAGACGCTTCAGCAATGCATATTCTTTACTGTTAGATAGGAAATCACTTCTACCAAAACACAGACAGGTCTCCCTATACAGCAATAGCATTGGGCTGCTCCCTCTGCCGTCACTCACCAAGTAGAGCTGCCAATATCCCCACGATTCCAGTGCCAGATCCCAGCTCAATTACTTCCTTCCCAGTGAAATTGATGTCCTCCTTCTCAAAATACTGGCACAGGGAAATGCCCTGAAAAGACGAAAAATGTGCAGATTAGACGAATAGAATGTCGGGGTGAGTTCAGACAAGTCTTCGCAAGGGTTGAGAAAGGACCTCGGAAAGGGCACTCTGTCTATTTCTGAATTTTGTCAAAGTATTGCAGGACTGGCCTTCTCCAATGCTCTGTTTCAACTGAACCGCTCGCAGGACCAGGATACCTCAACGGGCCTTGCCAGATCGGATAATTTAGAATTTAGTAGTCAGCTTAGGTACCAAGGGAGATGAATGACCTGGACAATGCAAATCTATCCAGTATATGGACACAATATAGCAGGGTGGTTTGTATGTAACTCAGTGACTTAACCGAAGTGTGACCTCGGTTCAGCGTCTTATCTCTGTGACTAGATCTGTAGTGGGAATGCAGGGTCGATTCTTAAAATTAACTGCGTTTCGATTGTGAAGACTAAATACTGTACACGTTCCCGTCTTGTTAAACTGCGAGCGTCAGGGTTTAGACCACAACTGGGCCCAGACGTGTAATTACATGACTTAGATAACAGCACATGAATAGGGGGTGCAGATGTATGTTATGACTGTCCTTAACTATGAGGCTGCCCGACCTTCTGACTCTTATGCAAAAACAATGCTAAACATAAGATACTTGCTATATTACAATGTTCTGTTTGTATTCGTAGCATGAATGCAAGTTATAGACGATGATAGGGCGAATTAATTAATGCTGTGCCTTACCCGTGATATACTTTTCAAATATTTTTCCCACTATGTAGAGTAATACAGTTTAAATGAAAACACGGAGAAAGGGGTAACATTTATCTTCTAAACTGATGTGAGGCGTTAAGTTTAGATTGTTGCCCGTTACAACAATACAATAGACTTACAGCGTCCCAAATGTACGAGGAAATGCCCAATCTTGCATTCATCATTCGGGCGATCTTCAAATTAAATCCGCAAATTTCGAAGTTATTCCAGCGGATTAAAGTTGCCGACTCGTTGTCCTCATGCTCGCCGTTGGAGTAGATGGGACCTTGCCGATACTGCGTAGTTGCCATGAATTTTACCCCTTTCTTCCCTCTTTGTCGACCTTGTGAAACAATAGTCGCAGGCTAGGATCTGAATTTGAGAGACCAGTTAAGAGCTCCGCAAATGTATCCAGTTCCGAATTCTAACGACGTATTAAAATGTTTCACAAATGCGTAAGCACTCATCAGATTTCCGTTTACGAATGCCAATTCCCAATTTTACCCAGTTTGTGTGGAAAAACTGTTAAACATACACCCGAGCATGACTCAGTAGAAAGGAATGCTAAACATTGCAATTTCTTATTTCTCAAACCATCTCTATCATATCAATTGTTTATGTACTTGGATTTTATTTTCATAAATAAAATAATAGACAAAATAATTCTCAATAGCCACGAAGTAAGAAACAAAATGCAAAAATCTAAAGCTTTATGTGGCCGCAATGTAAATTATACCTTCCTTGAAATGTAAAGTCAAATTTCCAATAACCTTTTGTACCTATGGGCCAACTTTTAATGATTTCTGCGCTTGGCACCTCCAATTGGCCCGCTCCTCAAGGGTTTCGAGCTTTTCGCCATGTAGAAAATATGTATATAGTTGAGAATGACAAGTCTAACATTGATAACTTTACAATTCGTCGTCTTGAACGCTGCTGTTCACGGTGTTTCCCCACATATTTTTAAATGGATCCAATGTAACTTTCCATTGACGACTAAAGTTTGCGTGTTTCTTTGGGGATGCTAAGATATCAAGACCATGGATAGATCAGTACCTAGGGTAATCTAAGGTATCGCCTAGATATCGGCAATAAAAAAAAGTATGTCTATTATTACTAGTTAAAGAGACGGTAGAATAATAAATGAGACGAGACCGGGCCCAAAGAACAATGACGTATATCTCACGATCTGAGAAACAGAAAAGGACTATTTTGTTTCTGTGTTATGGAACGAAGTGTAAACGAAATGGATTTCGATACATTGAAACAATATGCAAATCAAAACATGTTTATCGTTTCATTCAAGTAGATTTTGGTCTACTTTGTAATTATTTATGAAAACGAACTGGTAAACATTAGGCTACACAGTAGTATTCAATTAACGTTAATTTTGGGAAGTTCAGTATCCTTGAACAAACGAGTAAATTTGATTGCGTTGTTTACCGGACCTCACTGTCTTTAAAATGTCTTCAATATCTTCATTTTGCTACACGATTCATGAAACAAGAAGGTCACATTGTACATTGCACAGAGTTAACGTAAGCGACACACCGCCTTGCTACAACTGTCAGGCACGACATAACTGAAGTCTGAAGTGCTCCATCATGTTTAGAAAAATCTATTTTCCTACAACCACGAGATTCTTAAAATGACCCGCACAATCCTTATACAGTAGTACCTCAGAAAGAGAACACTAAGAACTATCACTTGCGTTGTTATGACCCTCTTTTTACACCAATGTCCTGCATTGCACAGTCTTATTTTCTCTTTATTATCTTGTATAATTTATATCCCGTGTGTTGTCTAAATCTAAGCGCCTGTGATAGTCCTGCAAGTAAGGTTGCATTTAGCAACATAACAGATGGAACTTCCACTCTTAGGACTGTCTAGAATCGGATCACTGCCTCAAAGTAAGTGGTAGTTAGCTCAGGATAGAGTTTTTAAAAATTGTTTATCCAGGCGTTATAAATACTTGGTATTTTTCAGTACAGGGGGCTGTGGATGTTCAGTCCTTCGTTGTATTCACGATTGGTGACCTTTTAGATGTTCATGAAATCAATGAATTTTGGAGTTGGAGAATTTTGGAGGGTGGCATTTGGGAAAACACCACTTGTGCTCTCTTTGAATGCTAGGGCCGTAAGATAGTTCCTGCCTTCTATTTTCCGCATTTTATGGTTTCTGTGGAGTTATGATGAATCGATATGAAACACAAGTTGGGACACAATTTGAGTATTGCATCCATTTCTGGACACTCCGCTTTGGAAAAGATCTGAAGGCTTTAGGGAAGACGTAAAAGAGATTTATCAAGGTTTTCTAAGGACTGGGAACCTCAGTTATCTCGATAAATCGGACTAGACGGAGTGGCGCTCCTGAAAACAGAGAAAGTTGTGAAGAGATTGGATGGAGGAATGGAAAGCTTAGGTAAAGTAGGTATAGAAAACGTGATTCCGATGTTCAGAAAAATGAATACAGAGCGAGAGGGCAGGGTGGAAAAGGAAGCAACGGTGACATGAAAGAAAACATTTTTACACAGTCAGTGGCCCGAGTCTGGAAAGCACTGCCAGGGGATGAAGTAAATGCAGGTTAAACTGTAGTTTTCAAAGGGAGATTGGGAAAGTATATCTGAAAGCACGGTTATTGGGAGAAGGCGAGGAAGTGGAGCTTGCTGGCTCAGCCTACATCTAACAGGCACGAACTCAACGAACCAAATGACTCCTTCCGTGCTCTTACCATACTGCGATTCTGATCTTAATCATTCATCTCACCTTCCCTGTAGTACCTGCATTCACTGATCTTGAAGTTCAAAGTTCAAGTTTAGTGCCATGGGCGTACATACCCAGAGGAATTAGGTTTTTGCAGCAGCGTCACGGTACGTTACAAACACCACAAACGTAAAATAACAGAAACTGAAAATACATGCCTAACACGAAAGTAAATACAAACAAACATGAAAACATCAGTGTAAGTTAAGGGAGAGTGAAAATAAAGAAATATAGTCCGAGGTAGTGTTAGGGTTTTTTCCGGTAGTTTCAAGAACCTGATGGCAGTGGGATATATTGTTTAACGGTGAGGTGTGGGCCCTTAGGCTCCTTTACCTTTTGCTTGATGGTAGTGACGAGAAAAAGGCATAACGTGGCTGATGGGGGTCCTTTTGCTGTCCAGAGGCTTAGTCTAGAATGCACGCAACTAATTCCTGTGTAACAGACCACTAAGCAGCTGGAACACTTCAATTTGTTGAAAGAACCACAGACATCTTCCCGGCTAAGCTTCCTAACAATGATATAAATTAACGTGCCTTAACCTCCTAAGGTGAGAATTGTGGCTGTGAAAAAAAAATCTCATGTTCTAGGGCCTCCATCGTGATGGTTGTAGGAGTTGACTCTGAGACTGCAGGAAGTAGTTTTGACAGCTCTTACTCATTTCTTCACCTTTTCTCGCTCTGGATCTCCTTCGATCCGTTTTCCTTCTCTCATTCTTTCTCTCTTTCACAACTTTCACTTCTTGTTTACGCTGTTTCTCTTCATCCCTTCCCTCCTTTTACTTCTTGTAGAGTGTGCACCTTGATTTCGGGAAGTTCCATCTAGTTCACTGAGGTATTCGCTTATTAAACCTTCTACTATAGTCTGAGCTCTCCTCTTGGTTTACACGTTCATAGCATCGTCTGACAAATCCTTCGTCTTCGTCTCTTCTATTGACTCCTTTCTTTTTGACCTTCCGTTCATTCAACTGGATTTGGTCTTTGCATCTACTTTTACAAGCAACTTTTTATCCCCCACTCGAAGATCATGCAATGACCTTAACACACTCAGGGTAGATTCTGTTTCTTTATAATTACAAAAACCGACTTCTGTCAACTTTCCTGATGTCTCAACCAGAGTTCATTTTAAAAAAAAGAAAGCTTTTTTTTTAATTTTCAGTTAGTATATGGATTGTATCTTCGTGTAACCTCATCAGCATGCAGTATGTCTTGCATTGCTTTTCTTTTGTGTTTAATTGTTTGTCTTTGGACTAGCTCTGGGTTGTCACTTTGTGCTACAGGTGTCTCATGTGGTATGATGGCGATTGTTTACCTCTCTTAGCATTTATCACACATTCTATTTGGGGTAATTGAATTAGCACGGGATTTTCGATGTCTTACGTTGTAGTTATTGTCTTTGGTGGTTATTGCCTCGTCTGGACACCGGGGCTGTCCGGTTGGACCTGAATTCCAATGCACTCAGGGTATATTTCGAGGGGACTTGCTAACCCCTCTATCTTTGGTCGTTGTAGATCCTTCACTGGTTCTTTCTGACCAAGTTCTTCCGTGCATCATGGATGATTTCAGTTCTTCGAGATTCTGTATAGTTTGCCTGAGTTCTTGTGAGTCTTGCTGGTTAACTTCTGTAATAAATCTTTTGTTTGAATTATCGAGGTCTCTGGGATTCTTACATTTGCGTTGACTAGTAACCTGACTGACACGTGAAGCTGCTTGAACTCACTTCCAGCTTAAAACCATTGCCCAGTGGGATATATCAGAAGTTTTCTCAGGTTGCATACAAATACTGTTGTAGCCTGCTGACTACTGCTTTCATCACTTTCCTCTGAGCAGTACAGTCCTTCCGTGATTCAATATGCTTTCCAACCAGAGGTACTGAGGTTGGACCGACGCCTGCTTGTCTTCTGTTGGGCCACAGTTCATGATGTACAACGTGCAGACAGTTTTGACATTGTGCGGTACCTTTCTTAATTCTGATGGCTTCATTGCAGGGATATGGCATGAAAACCATGGATGGATCGCCAATCAATTTGTAATTGTCTCAGCCAATCACAGCCCTACAATGCTGGCCCTCCTGCTTTTACCACTTACAAGCTCGAAATGCCTGAGAAAAATATTATGGATTTATTTCTTTCTATTAATCCACTAGGTAAAGGTTTAATATCAATTATTCGTGATAAATTAGCATCTTTACGGCGTGCCCCTGTGGATAAAATTAGAATGGCTTGGGAGCATGATTTAAATATCTCCTTATCTGATGAGACTTGGGATTCGATTCTCAAATCGGTTAATTCAACCTCTCTTTGTGCTCGCCTTTGCCTTTTACAGTTTAAGATTGTTCATAGAGCCAATATGTCTAAATCTAAACTATCCCGATTTTACCCTAACATTAGTCCTCTCTGTGATAAATGCAAACGGGGCGAGGCCTCTCTCATTCATATGTACTGGTTTTGTCCTAGCTTGGAGAAATTTTGGAAAGACGTCTTCATAACGTTATCTTATATTCTGAATCACCACCTAGAACCTAACCCTTTAATTGCTTTGTTCGGTTTCTGGGGTGAGACAGAGTTACGTCTGAGTTCGACTAAGTGTCGAATATTATCTTTTGCTTCTCTCCTGGCTAGACGTTTAATCCTCCTTAGATGGAGGGATGTTGCCCCGCCCACGCATGTTCAATGGCTTATTGATATTATGTCCTGCTTAGACCTTGAAAAAATTCATTATTCAGTTCTTAATTCGGATACAAAGTTCCATAAGGTCTGGGGACCTTTTATTGAGTACTTTCATAACCTTCCTCTTAACTAAGGTTTTTTTTTTCGGTCCCTTGTTTTCAGCTCCTTTTTTGTTGGTAGTAGGCATTAATATCTTCTGTTGCTAAGTGTATTTACAGTTTTGGGGGTTTGAATGTCCTGATGTATACTCTCTAGATTGTGTTGTGGTTGGTCTGGAGTTCTTCTTTGTTGCGGGGCTTGGGGAGGATACTAATTTTACATATCTTCAATTTGGGAGCTTTCTCAATTATCTTCTTTTGTATTATATTATTATTGTATGTTTATTTTTGCACTGTATTACTGCTCTTCATTTCGATCTGGGGTTTGTTATCTGTAGCGATGTAGAAAATGTATTAAAAAACTAATTTTAAAAAACCACTTACAAGCTCAATGTGGCTTGTTGTTGTTGCGTTTCACTGTTGTAAGTGTCATTCCCGCAGGAGTTATCATTTCTCCAATATAACTTCTTAGTTGAATATCTGCCGGCTTTAGTTTAGCATCTTTGAAATGCTGCTCCAACTCATTTTGTGGAATGATTGTAACAGCTGATCAGTGTCCTTTCAATTAATTTGACGTTCACTACTGCTTGCCTATTGTTAATTTTCACACCGTAAGTTTCGAGCTATGCACTCCAGTGTCACTCTTATCATTATCAGATTGTCATTAACACCGTGCAGGTTAGAGCTCTTTTTGGAACTGCGACTTGACATTTTATCTTCATCACTTCTCCATGCAGACCATTTATTTTTGGTTGCTCCACATGCTCTTTCTATGTGACCTGCTTAATTGCATTTTCTGCAAGTTTTGCATTTAAATTCTGCATGTGTTTGGACGGGTTCGCCTTGTTTCGAGCGGACAGGGACGCAGCTCTCTCCGGTAAGACTCGCGGTTCTGGCTTAACACGGAATGGTGTAAGAACTCTGTGCTGGTTTCCAGATACTGCTCATCGCTAGTGGAGTTTGTGGCTGTTAGATGCAGACCATTTTATTTGCCACGGGAATTCACCACTGTCGTTATATTGGGTGTGTACATTCCCCCCAGCGCTAATGCTAAGGAGGCGCTCTGTGAACTGTACGGGGCTATTAGCGAACTGCAGAACGCACACCCTGATGGACTGTTTATTATCGCCAGTGATTTTAATCACGCGAACCTTAAGTCAGTGCTCCCCAAATTCCATCAGTATGTGGACTTTGCAACGAGGGGGGAGAACGCATTGGACCCTGTTTACACAAACATCCCCGACGCGTACCGGACAGCGCCCCACCCCCACCTCGGTTACTCAGACCACATCTCTGTTATGCTAATCCCAGCATACAGACCGCTCGTCAGGCGCTCCAGACCAGTTTCAGAAGCAGGTGAAAACCTGGCCGGCAGGAGCCATGTCTGCTCTTCAAGACTGCTTTGAGCACACTGACTGGCACATGTTCAGGGAGGCTGCAACCGATGGCGATTCTACCAACTTAGAGGAGTACACAGCATCAGTGACCAGCTACATCAGCAAGTGCATTGATGATGTTACTCTGTCCAAGACCGTCACTACACACGCTAACCAGAAGCCATGGATGACCGCAGAGGTGCATGCGCTGCTGAGGAACCGTGACTCCCCCTTCAGCGCAGGCGACAAGGCAGCTTTAACAACAGCAAGGGCCAAACTGTCGTGGGCCATCAGAGGGGCAAAGTGTGCACACGCCCAGTGAATCCACAGCCACATCCAGGACAGCGGCGACACGCGGCGCATGTGGAAGGGCATCCAGGACATCAACAATTACAGGACAGCATCACCTGACTGTGCGGGTGATGCCTCCCTCCCAGATGCGCTGAATAACTTCTACGCCCGGTTTGAGGCGGAAAATGACGTGACGGCGAGGAAGTCCACCCCTCCTACAAATGACCAGGTGCTGTGTCTCACCGTGGCCGACGTGAGAAGAACCCTGTGCAGGGTCAACCCATGGAAGGCTGCTGGACCAGACAACATCCCTGGTAGAGTGCTCAGAGGATGTGCAGACCAGCTAGCAGATGTTCTCACTGACATCTTCAACATCTCCCTGAGTAGCGCCACCGTTCCAACGTGTTTCAAGCTTCAAGGCCGCCACCATCGTTCCCGTGCCGAAGAAGTCTTCAGTGTCCTGCCTAAATGACTACCGTCCCGTTGCACTTACATCCATCATCATGAAGCGTTTCGAGAGGCTAACAAGACCCTGCTGCCCCCCTCACTGGAACCCCTGCAGTTTGCGTACCGTCCCAACCGCTCAATAGACGACGCCATTGCCATCACCCTCCACCTGGCCCTAACTCACCTGGACAAAAAAGACACATACGTTTGGATGCTGTTCATAGACTTCAGTTCAGCATTCAACACAGTCATCCCTCAGAAACTGATTGGAAAGCTGAGCCTACTGGGCCTGAACACCTCCCTCTGCAACTGGATCCTAGACTTCCTGACTGGGAGACCTCAGTCAGTCCGGATCGGGAGCAGCATCTCCAACACCGTCACACTGAGCACAGGCCCCCCCCCCCAGGGTTGTGTGCTCAGTCCACTGCTGTTCACTCTGCTGACCCCAACTGTGCTACAACACACAGCTTGAACCACATCATCAAGTTCACCAATGACATCGTTCTTGCTGGGTCTCATCAGCAAGAACGATGAGTCAGCTTATAGAGAGGAGGTGCAGCGGCTAACAGACTGGTGCAGAACCAACAACCTGTCTCTGAATGTGAACAAAACAAAAGAGATGGTTGTTGACCTCAGGAGGGCACGGAGCAACCACTCCCCACTGAACATCGACGGCTCCTCCGTAGAGATCGTTAAGAGCACCAAATTTCTTGGTGTTCACCTGGCGGAGAATCTCACCTGGTCCCTCAACATCAGCTCCATAACAAAGAAAGCCCAGCAGCGTCTCTACTTTCTGCGAATCTACAGGGGTTGTATTGAGAGCATCCTGAGCAGCTGCATCACTGCCTGGTTCGGAAATTGCAAGACCCTGCAGCCGATAGTGAGGTCAGCCTAGAAGATCATCGGGGCCTCTCTTCCCGCCATTACAGACATTTACACTACACGCTGCATCCACAAGGCAAACAGCATTATGAAGGACCCCACACACCCCTCATACGAACTCTTCTCCCTCCTGCCGTCTGGGAAAAGGCTCCGAAGCATTCGTGCTCTCACGACCAGATTATGTAACAGTTTCTTCCCCCAAGCTATCAGACTCCTCAATACCCAGAGCCTGGACTGACACCTTACTGCCCTATTGTCTTGTTTATTATTTATTGTAATGCCTGCACTGTTTTGTGCACTTTATGCAGTCCTGGGTAAGTCTGTAGTCTAATGTAGTTTTTTTTTCTGTGTTGATTTTTACGTAGTTCAGTATAGTTTTTGTATTGTTTCATGTAACACCGTGGTCCTGAAAAACGTTGTCTCGTTTTTACTATGTGCTGTACCAGCTGTTATGGTCGAAATGACAATAAAAAGTGTCTTGACTTGACTTGTGTATGTAAGCCCTTGCCACAACGGCAGCACAATTTGTTTCTGCTTAGATGCTGCAATTTTATTCATGCTCACTTTCACTTGTGACTGTAACTTAAATGCATTTCTGTCTGTGGTTTCCATTAAAACAGAGATTTCAACTGCTCTTTAAGGTAAATTGTTCTTTGGTTAGGAGCAGTTTTTGAATGCTTTCTTTTAAGAGTCTACAAACTAAGTGAACTGTCAGTGCATCATTAAGACCATTACTGACTGACATTGTTCAGGAAATCTTATCAATTTAGCACGTACACTGGAATTGATTCACTTTCTTTTTGATTACACTTATGAAACCGAAATTGTTGTACAAGCAACAATGGCTTTGGTTTTAAATGCCCCTGCATCACTTTGACAATATTAGCAAAGCTGATTTCTGCTGGTTTGGTTGAAGCAGTCAAACTTCGAAGCAAACTGTATACCTTTGAACCCTATAAACTCAGAGAAATTGGTAGTCTTTTCTCATTGGCTATTTCACTTGCTTCAAAGTCAAGGTGGCACTAAACGGTGACTCCTTTGCTTGCAGCTTCAGAAACCTCCATTTCTATCTTTGACGTCTCTTTTTTTTCTTTTCAATGTTCTTTTGAAGAATCTGAACTGGAGTTACACTCTGACTTCAGTTCTTTGCGTGAATGGGACCCGCTCTCGGGGCCTTATGACCAGCTGCTTTTTGATATACCAAGTTCGCAGCCCAGAAGACTAGGGCACCTTCAGGGTGCTGGATTTTTGCAGCTCTGGAGATGTGCTGATTTGAGGCCGGTGCCCCTGACTGAGGCATCGCGGGAGGAGACGGAACATCTGGAGCAGCAGGTTAGCTGCTGGCTGTGTGTTCAGAGACCCGAGCCTTTCCAGGGTCGATTCTCTGGAGGCAGAGCTCAGAAAAAGTGACGCAACATCATAAATCAGTGAGTTGTCTGTTATGTTGTTCCTCTCGCTGTGAAACGGGAACATCTCTTTTCCCTCATTAGGGAGGGAGAGAGCCTGGTTAGGGTGAATGAGTAGTCTTTGGGGTACTGCAACTCTGCATCTTTAGTGACGCTTTACTGCACGCTTGTGTGCCCGTGGAGGGCAACAATTTTATTTTGCTGGTGGGGGAGAGGGGCTCATTGCCTTGCTGCTGTTTGTGCGTGGGAAGGGGGAGCTAGGGGGAACTTTGGGGTTTTAACATTTAATTCTCATTTATTCTTTGAGAAAATACCTCATCGCCAGTATTATGTTTTGTAACTTCGACAATAAACTAATTCAAAGGAAGACAATGGAGTCCGAGAAGGCGGGTCTAACTTCGTATTTACTTTAAGCAAGGCGTGCATGTATCACATGGTGGCATGATGACGGACGCAATTCATATCTTTACAGATGCAGTATAATCCGTCATGGAACTAAATTGAATTGATTTTATTACTTATGTCCTTCATATACATGAGGCATAAAAATCTTTATGTTACATCTCTGTTCAAATGTGCAATCTGCAATTATAGTAATTTATAATAAATAATACGTACAACAGGAAAGTCAACATAACATAGAAATACAATTGTATAAGCATGAATTATCAGTCTGATGGCCTGGTGGTAGAAGCTGTCCTGGAGCTTGTTGGTCCAGGCTTTTATGCTACAGTACTGTTTCATAGAAACATAGAAAATCTACAGCACACTACAGGCCCTTCGACCCACAAAGTTGTACCAAACATGTCCCTGCCTTAGAATTTACTAGGCTTACCCATAGCCCTCTATTTTTTAAGCTCCATGTACCTATCCAAAAGTCTCTTAAAAGACCCTATCGTATCCGCCTCCACCACTGTTGCCGGCAGCCCATTCCAAGCACTCACCACTGGTAAAAAAAAAACTTACCCCAACATCTCCTCTGTACCTACTCCCCAGCACCTTAAACCCGTGTCTTCTTGTGGTAGGCATTTCAGCCCTGGGAAAAAGCCTCTGACTATCCACACGATCAATGCCTCTCATCATCTTATACACCTCTATCACATCACCTCTCATCCTCTGTCACTCCAAGGAGGAAAGGCCGAGTTCACTCAACCTGTTTTCATAAGGCATACTCCCCATTCCAGGCAAAATCCTTGTAAATCTCCTCTGTACCCTTTCTATGGTTTTCACATCCTTCCTGTAGTGAGGCAACCAGAACTGAGCACAGTACTCCAAGTGGGGGCCAGCCAGGGTCCTATATAGCTGAAACATTACCTCTTGGCTCCTAAATTCAATTCCATGATTAATGAAGGCCAATCTACCATATGTTTCCTTAACCACAAAATCAACTTGCACAGCTGCTTTAAGTGTCCTATGGTCTCGAACCCCAAGATCCCTCTGATCATCCATACTGCCAAGCCTCTTACCATTAATACTATATTCTGCCATCATGTTTGACCTACCAAAATGAACCACTTCACACTTATCTGGGTTGAACTCCATCTGCCACTTCTCAGCCCAGTTTTGCATTCTATCAATGTCCCGCTGTAACCTGTGACAGCCCTCCACACTACCCACAACACCTACAACCTTTGTGTCATCAGCAGACTTACTAACCCATCCCTCCACTTTCTCATCCAGGTCATTTATAAAAATCACAAAGAGTAAGGGTCCCAGAACAGATCCCTGAGGCACACCACTGGTGACCGACCTCCATGCAGAATATGACCCCTCTACAACCACTCTTTGCCTTCTGTGGGCAAGCCAGTTCTGGATCCACAAAGCAAGGTTCCCTTAGATCCCATGCCTCCTTACTTCTCAATAAGCCTTCGATGGGGTACCTTATCAAATGCATTGCTGAAATCCATATACACTACATCTACTGCTCTACCTTCATCAATGTGTTTAGTCACATCCT
Organism: Hemitrygon akajei; assembly: GCF_048418815.1. Classification (NCBI taxonomy): domain Eukaryota; kingdom Metazoa; phylum Chordata; class Chondrichthyes; order Myliobatiformes; family Dasyatidae; genus Hemitrygon; species Hemitrygon akajei. Next base: position 93,736,879 of record NC_133126.1, read on the forward strand.
CAAAAAATTCATTCAGGCTCGTAAGGCACAACCTGCCCTTGACAAAGCCATGCTGACTATTCTTAATCATATTATACCACTCCAAATGTTCATAATTCCTGCCTCTCAGGATCTTCTCCATCAACTTACCAATCACTGAAGTAAGACTCACTGGTCTATAATTTCCTGGTCTATCTCTACTCCCTTTCTTGAATAAAGGAACAAAATCCACAACCCTCCAATCCTCCGGAACCTCTCCCAGACCCATTGATGATGCAAAGATCATCGCCAGAGGCTCAGAAATCTGCTCCCTCACCTCCCACAGTAGCCTGAGGTACATCTCATCCGGTCCCGGTGACTTATCCAACTTGATGCTTTCCAAAAGTTCCAGCACATCCTCTTTCTTAATATTTACATGCTCAAGCTTTTCAGCCTGCTATAAGTCATCACTACAATCACCAAACTCATTTTCCGTAGTGAATACTGAGGTATTCATCAAGTACCTCTGATATTTCCTCCGGTTCCATACACACTTTCCCACTGTCACATTTGATAGGTCCTATTCTTCCACTTCTTATCCTCTTGCTCTTCACATACTTGTAGAATGCCTTGGGGTTTTCCTGAATCCTGCCCACCAAGGCCTTCTCGTGGCCCCTTCTGGGTCTCCTAATTTCCTTTTTAAGCTCCTTCCTGTTAGCCTTATAAACTTCTAGATCTCTAACATTACCTAGCTCTCTGAACCTTTTGTAAGCTTTTCTTTTCTTCTTGACGAGATTTATTACAGCCTTTGTACACCACGGTTCCTGTACTCTACCATAACTTCCCCGTCTTATTGGAAAGTAATATGCAGAACTCCACTCAAATATCCCCTGAACATTTGCTACATTTCTTCTGTTCTCCCTGAGAACATCTGTTCCCAATTTAAGCTTCCAATTTCCTGTGTGGTAGTCTCATAATACCCCTTACTCCAATTAAACGCTTTTCTAACTTTTCTGTTCCTATCTCTCTCCATTGTTGTTGTAAAGGAGATAGAATTATGAACACTATCTCCAAAATGCTCTCCCATTGAGAGGTCTGACACCTGACCAGGTTAATTTCCCAATACCAAATCAAATACAGTCTTTCCTCTTCTAGGCCTATCTACATATTGTGTCAAGAAACCTTCCTGAACACACCTAACAAATTCCACTCCATCTAAAGCCCTTGCTCTAGGGAGATGCCAATCAATATTTGGGAAATTAAAATCTCCCATCACGACAACTCTGTTCTTATTACACCTTTCCAGGATCTGTTTCCCAATCTGCTCCTCGATATCCCTGTTACTATTGGGTGGCCTATAAAAAACACCCAGTAAAGTTATTGACCCCTTCCTGTTTCTAACCTCCACCCACAGACACTCTGTAAACAATCCCTCCATGACGTCCACTTTCTCTGCAGCCATGACACTATCTCTTATCAACAGTGCACGCCCCCACCTCTTTTGCCTCCATCCCTGTCCTTTCTGAAACATCTAAAACCCGACACTTGAAGTAACCGTTCCTGTCCCTGAGCCATCCAAGTATCTGTAATGGCCACCACATCATAGCTCCAAGTACTGATTCATGCTCTAAGCTCATCCGCTTTGTTCACAATATTCCTTGCATTAAAATAGACACATCTCAAACCATCCATCTGAGCACATCCCTTCTCTATCACCTGCCTATCCTCCCTCACACACCGTCTCCAAACTCTCTCTAATTGTGAGCCAACCACCTCTTCCCCAATCTCTTCAGTTCAGTTCCCACTCCCCAACATTTCTAGTTTAAACTCTCTGCAGTAGCCTTAGCAAACCTACTCGCCAGGATATTCCTGTATGCTAGCAGCTGGAACAGTTTGTGGTTGGGGTGACTCAAGTCCCCAATGATCCTTTGGGCCCTTTTTACACACCAGTACAGTTTCCATACCATGCAGTGATGCAGCCAGACAGGATGCTTCCAATCGTGACTCTATAGAAAGTTTTTGGAATTTGGTGAGCTATACCAAACTTCTTCAACCGTCTGAGGTGAAAGAGGCGGTGTTGTGCCTTTTTCACCACACAGCCAATATGTACAAACCATGTGAGATCCTCAGTGAAGTTTTTGCTGAGGAACCTAAATCTGTTCACCCTCTCAACCCCATATCCATTGATGTCAATAGGGGTTAGCCTGTCTCCATTCCTCCTGCAGTCCACAACCAGCTTCTTCATTCTTGCGATGTTGAGGGAGAGGTTGTTTTCTTGACACCAGGGTGATGACTTCCTCTCTGTAGACTGCCTCATTATATTCGAGATTAGGCCAATCAGTGTAGTGTCGTCAGCAAATTTAATTAGTGGATTGGAGCTATGGGCGGTAACACAGTCAAGGGTGTACAGAGAGTAAAGGAGGGGGCTTAGGACACAACCCTGAGGGGCACCTGTGTTGAGGGTCAGAGGAGCAGTAGTGAGGGAGCCCACTCTTTTCACCTGCTGGCAATCTGACAGCAAGTCCAAGATCTAGCTACCCAAGGCAAGGTCAAGGCTGAGGTCTCTGAGCTTCCTGGTGAGCCTGAAGGGAATTATGGAGTTTAATGCTGAACTGTAGTCAAAGAACAGCATTCTCACATAATAATCCCTCTTCTCTAGATGTGTAAGGAACGTGTGATAAGCTGTGGATATTGTGTCATCTGTCGATTAGTTGTGTCGGCAGGCGAATTGTAGGGGCCCAGTGTGGGTGGTAGCATGCTGCAGATGTGGTCCTTGACCAGCCTCTCGAAGCATTTGCTTATTATTGATGTGATTACGACAGGATGCTAGTCGTTCAGACATGTTACTGTAGTCTTTTTAGGTATTGGGACAATGGTGGATGATTTCAAGCAGGAGGACACTCTAAACTGGAAGAGGGAGAAATTAAAAATGTCTGTAAACACACCTGCCAGTTGTGCCGCGCATATTCTTGTATTCGCCCTGGGATGCCGTCCAGTCCCGCATCCTTGCGACCGTACACCCGTTGGAAATACCTGTGTACTTCGGCCTCGGAGATGACCAAGCTACCTGTCGCATCATTTGCAGGTCTCCTCGGGGGCTCAATATTGGCAACATTGAATTGAGGAAAAAAGAATTTAGCTTGTCTGGGAGAGAGGTATCAAAGTTGGAGACTCCACTGCCTTTAGCTTTGGAGTATGCGACGGAGTGCAGATCTTGCCATAAGCTGCAAGTGTTTTTTGGTGGAAAGTTGAGTCTGTATTGTTGTTTTGCTGCCTTGATGACTTTGAACGGACCATAGCTGCATTTCCTGAGTTCATGTTGGTTATCGGCACCGTAAGCTCTATTCTCGCGCAGTAAATACTGTTCGCACAGAACTGTTGATCTGGGGTTTCTGATCTGGAAAGACCCTGACCGATTTCTGGAAGAAAACATCCTCGATTAAACTCATGACCCCATTCCTCATCACGGACGACATTCCATTCGACATCATCAAAACAGTCCTACAGCATCGAGGCCAATTGGTTGGACCAACAGTGGACGATATTAACTATGGCCGCTTCTTCAGCTTATTAACTTATTTCAGCTTCTGCGTGTACTTTGTCACCAAACAAATGGAGGGCAAAAGAGCGCTTTGTAAGGTTACAGAAGGGAGATGGCAGAGTTATGAAGAACAACATTATTAAATACCATATATCAAATTGAAATCAATAGCCATGAACTGCAATTGTCAAAGAAGCAAAGAGTGATATTACTTTCAAAAGGAAGATTGCTATGTTCTGTGGAGAGTCTCAATGTCTAAGTCAGAACACATACTATATGAAACAAAGGGTGTGATAGGTTTATTTGCAAGCAAGGATGAAGAGAGGGAATATGAAATAAATCCTATTTTCCCACAGCCAACGTTAAGGCAACCAATGTACACCAGAAAATAAAAAAACTGGGATTGCATTCTTCTTAAGCGGCTGAAGGAAGGAGTATAAAGAGAACAAGAAATCATATCCCAGGTTAGGAATGTGTTCAATCGAATCGAATGCCCAAATTAGTCAGGCAATATGTACCAAAAGCATTACATAGATGTGTGTGTGTGTGTGTGTGTGTGTGTGTGTGTGTGTGTGTGTGTGTGTGTGTGTGTGTGTGTGTGTGTGTGTGTGTGTGTGTGTGTGTGTGTGTGTGTGTGTGTGTGTGTATATGCGCACACACACTTTTCAAAAGCTTCAAGGTTTCAAAGGTACACAATGTATACAATATACATCCTGAAATTCTTTCTCTTCCCAACCATTCGCAAAAACAAGGGAGAGCCCCAAAGAATGAATGACAGATAAATGCTGGAACCCCAACATCCCCTCCACAGCTCTCCACCCTCCTGTGCGAAAGCGGCAGCAATCAACAATCCCTCCTCCCTCCACCAGCAAAAAAGGGATCGGCACCCGCCACCGAGCACTCAAGCGTGCAGCAAAATCAACAGCAAAGACACAGACTTGCAGTACTCCAAAGACTAAGCATTCACCCAGTATTCGACACACCACAGGCTCTCTCTCACTAATAAAGGAGTAAGAGATGTCCCCATTTCACAGCGAGAAGGGAGACATAACAAACAACTCGATGTTAAAAGTCCGTTGCATTGCTTTTTCCAAGAATGCAATTTTTCCAAAAATCCAAAAATCTTCCAGCTCCCATGACATACCGATCCAGGGCACTGACCTTCGATCCACCTGTCTCCAGAGCCCCGAGATCCTAGGCCTCCAAAGACAAGCCGAACTCTTAGCCCGCGCCCTTGGCACGTAGGATAATGGCCAGTCGTGACACCCCAAGAGCGGGTCCCATTCCCGCAAACAATAGAAGTCAGCGTGTAACTCCATGTCAGGGTCTTCAAAAGAACCCTGAAAGGTAAAAATAGAGATATTAAAGATGAATGTAGAGCTGTTTCCGAAGATGCAAGCAAAGGAGTCACCTTTAGTTATTGACATACACATCTGCAAATAAAGACTAGTTAATTTCTCCCAGCATCATTAGATGAAAACGCATTCTCAATTTTACTCCATTAAATTCCATTAGAATTGTGCGCCCTAACATTGAAAGGCAGATTCTCAACACTTAGTGGACGCACATATTTTGTCAGTAATTATCAAACCAGGCATACAGAAATCCAAGGATCACAATTACGCTAAATATCACCGAAAAATGAAGACTTAACAATGGCTTTTGTCGAATCTTTCTTTTGGGCATATTACTAGGTGATTGGAGATTTTCGTGTTTCATTCAAATTTCAGGATGTTTTCAAAACTTGTATACAAAAGAAAACATCGATAGCTATTATAATGTCAGGTAAATGCCGGACAGCCTGTTATCTGCCATGTAAGGACACAGGCCGAAAAAAAGCGATGCGGTACCACACTAGTAAAGTTGCGAAATATGCACATAGAATGGCGTTTCAGAATCAGGGTCAGGATCAAATTTAATAGCACCTGCACGTGTTGTGAAATTTGTTGACTGCGCAGCGGTACAATGCAATACATGATAATAAAGGGGAAAAGCTGTAAAAATTAAATAAGTAGTGCAAAAATAGAAATAACAAAATATCGTGAGGTAGTGTTCGTGGGTTCAATGTCCATTCAGAAATCAGATGGCAGAAGGAAAGAAGCTGTTCCTGAATCATTGAATGTGTGCCTTCACGCTTCTGTATCTCCTTCCTGATGATAGCATTGAGAAAAAGACATGACTTGGGTGTCCTTGGTGATGTTTGCCGTCTTTTTGAGGCATCGCTTCTTGAAAATGTCCTGGATACTACCGATGTTAGTGGCAGAGGTACGACGGCGCTACAGAACAGCTTCTCCGAGTTCTTCTGCGGAAACAACTTATTTTCTACCTTTAATGTTTCTCTTTCTTTCAAGATGGATAGGTTTTGTCCGTGCCCTTGATCTTCAGGTGCACTCAAACTGAGGTTCTTTGCTGAGATGGTTCCCGGAGCTCATCGATCGGGTTTTTTCAATATCCCAAGAGTTCAGCCTAGCAGGCGAGTGTGCCTTTGGAGTTTCCCGGCTTTGCGGTCCTGTGGAAATTCCGACCATGTGCCGGTGCCGCTGACTGAAGGGTCGCGGGAGGAAACGCGATATCGGGAATAGCGGATCAACCGTTGGACATCTCTGTATTCAGCGAACTCTCTCTCTCCCTTTCTTTCGTTAGCGGTGGAGAGTTTGTTGACCATTCTAGAGTCGGAAAATTCAAAGAAAAGCGATGCGGCAGACTTAACACTGTAAATCAGCCCATTGTTTTGTGTTTGTTAGTCTCCCCTCCTGCTGTGTGACAGCTCGCTGCCCCTTTATGAGGGAGAGAGCGAGCCGGCGCATGTCGAATTGGTTGTGTGAACGATTAGGTTTAATGCACTACAGATCATGGTCTCTCTTGAGAACTTTGCTGTTGCTTGCTGGTCGGGGGCGCTAATGCTTTTTGCTGAAATAAGTAGGGAGGGGAGGGGAGGGTTGATGCCCTGCGGCTTTTTGTGCGAGGGAGGGTGAGAAGAGGGCTTGTGGTTCTAACTTTTTTACTATAATTCATTGTTTGGGGCACTCTTCTGTTTTTGCGGATGTCTGCAAAGAGCAATCATTTCAGGTTGTATATTGTACACAGTTTCCGATATTAAATGGAACTATTGAACTACTGACGGAGCTGACCAAGTTTAGAACTCTGCAGCTCACTTCAATCCTGTGCACTAGCCGTCACCGCCCACTCTTCCCCGCCCCCATACCAGACGGCGATGCAGCCCGTTAGAATGTTCTCCACGGTACATAGGAAGAAATTTCCGAGTGTTTTTGCTGACATACCAAATCTCCTCAAATTCCTAATGAAATACAGCCACTGTCGTGCCTTCTTTATGGATGCATCGATATGTCGGGTCCAGGTTAAATGCTCAGAGATATTGCCTCCAAGGAACTCAAAATTGCTCAGTCTTTACGATTCTGCTCCCCCTATGAGGACTGGGGTATGTTCCCTCGTTTTACCCTTTCTGAAGTCCACAATCAGCTCTTTGGTCTTAATGACATTGAACGCAAGGTTGTTGCTGCAACACCACTCAACCAGCTGATCTGTCTGGCTCATGTACGCCCTCTCATCACCATCTGAAATTTAGAGGTAAACAATCTCAAAGGCAATGATAAGGTCGTATGCCTATGAAGGTTCTCAATCATCCAGGTTATTGTACATCAAGCAGTAATGAATCAAGGCAACTAGAGGTGCTATGTTGTCTAGAAGTTGATCATGGATCAGAACTGAAGAAGCCTCTTGAATGTGTGGCGAAACATCTATTCAACACAGCATGTCCAGATTCACTACTGCTTGGTATATAATGATGAGGTGGTGAATCGGGGACAAAATTAAACAGTAACAAGGGAGGTTGGCTTCTGGAACATCCTCAACTTCAAACATGGTGGCCCCTCATGGAGTTAAATAAAATAATGACACATTCACAATAATATCGAATCAACCATGACTTCCGCCCAAGATTTCTTCCATTACAGAAGCCAGCCTCCATTCACTCTGTAAATACAGTAAGTCCACATCAGACAGCGTACCAGCTGTAGTCCTGAATACTTGCGCTCCAGAACTAGCTGCTGCTTTAGCCATTCTAGTACAGTTGCAACAATGACATCTACCCAATGATGTGGAATCTTATCAAGAAGTTCCTGTTCACTAAACAACATGGCCACCAATTACTCTCCTCCCAATCATCAGCAAAATGATGGGAGCTGTCATCAACAATGCAAACAGGTGGCATTTAATCACAAATACCGTACTAATCAATGCCCAGTTTGAATTTCACCAGAACCACACGTCTCCAGGCAGTGTCACAGATTCCACAGACATTACCAAGTATGGAAAAATAATTAAATTCCAGAGATGACGTGGGCATGACTGTACTTGACCTAGAACAAGGGGATTAAAGCCAGTGGGCAAAATATTAGAGTCTAGCCATCGATTGGAGTCACAATGGAAAATGTTTTTGTCTACCAGAACTCAATGAACTTACTGCAGGGGCTCTGACAGTGTCCTGGGCACAACCATCTTCAGCATTTTCAGCAAATACCTTCCTTTCAGTCAGTAGTGTGGATATTTTCTTAACATAACACCAGTCATGTTTTCAGTCAATGGCATGGCTCATGCTTGCATGCAACGGGACCGAGACAGTATTCGGGCATGGGCTGAAAAGTGGTAAGTGACACTTGCACCACAGGCAATGACCTTTCTTAGCAATACAGAATCTAACCACCAGCTTTTCACATCCCATTACCTTTGCTTAATCCTTCTTCATTAATATTTAGGTGGTGATTAACGTCCAGGAATGTTATAGGACCAGCCATATTAATACCACGAGCACAGTAAGTGATTCACTGCATGGCATCACTAGGTCCATTTCATTCTATAAGGTAGCATGTCCTCTGTTTGCTTGGATAACTGTGGTGCGAACAATGCTCAGCACTCCAGGAGAAAATTGATTCCCTTCATCTCAACCAGGCTAAGCAGGCATTCCCTTCATCGGTCATTGTATCTGCCAAGTGTACCATCAACAAATTTCACCACCCAGGCTACTCGGACAGCATCTCACAAACCCATGACCTCTAGCAACAAGAAACAAAGGGCAGCAGGCAGATGAAAACATAACCACTCTCTAGTTTATTTCCAAAAAACCATGAGACTATACGACATAGCAACAGAATTATTCCATTCGGCCCATTGAACCTGCTCCACCATTTAATCATGGCTGATTTATTATCCCTCTCAACACCAATCCACTGCCTTCTGCCCATAATCTTTGAAACGCCTACTAATAAAAACCTGCCAACCTCCGCTTTGAATATATCCAGTGTCTTGGCCTCCACAGCCATCTTTAGTAATGAGTTCCACAGATTTGCCATTCTCTGCCGAAAAATATTCTTCCTTATCTCTGCTCTAAAGGGACTTCCTTCTTTTCCAAGGCTGTGCCGGCTGGTCCTTGTCTCCTCCATTATATGAAACATCCTTTCCACGTCCACTCTACCTGGGCCTTCCAATATTCAACAGGTTTCAATAATATTTCCCCTTCATTCTGCAGTGAGTATAGGCCTAGAGACATCAGACACTCTGGATACCTTAACCCATTCTTTTGCGGAATCATTCTCATGAACCTCCTCTGGACCACTTCAAAAGTCAACACATCTCTTCTTAGATAAGATCCCAAAAACTGCTCACAATACTCCAAGTGCTCGGTAGGGGTGCCGATGCTTGTTTGCTGGTGGAAAGGGGTGGGAATCGTTGCCTTGCTGCCACTTATGCGTGGGAAGGGGAGCTGGGGGGGGGGGCCTTTAGGTTCTACCATTTAACTGTCATTCATTCTTTGGGGCACTCCTCTGTTTTTGTGGCTGTTTGTGAAGAAAAAGAATTTCAGAATGTATATTGTATACATTTCTCTGACATTAAATGTATCTATTGAAGACCATTGAATTGTGGTCTGATCAGTGCCTTATAAAGCCCCAGCATTACATATTTGCTTTTATATTTTAGTCCTCGAAATAAATGCTAGCATTGCAATCTTTTAAACTTGCTGGTTGAGTTGGTGGTAAGGATGGCAAACATAATGCTAGCATTTATTTCCAGAAGACTAAGATCCCTTTGCCCCTCTGCTTTCTGAACTTTCTCCTTGTTTATATTTCCCTCCAGAATGTGGTCCGTCCTTACTCGAATGCAAAGTTGCCAGCCAAAATAATTGCAGTGGTTCAAGAAGGCATGCCCTGAATCTGATAACCTATCCCATGAGAGGGAATTGAAACAAGCGTTGTGTGCAATGCCTCTAATCTTCAATCTGATGTGGCAAGAAGTGTACATGATGGGTTTCTGTATTGAAATTGGAAATTTATTCATACAACAATGAACAGAATGCTGGCTGATGTCAGAAATACCATCTGGGGAGGTATCTCGTGCTGTGATACCAACAGCACTGAGGCTGGAGCTGATTTTTATCTTTCCTCTCATGCCTTAAGTAAAGGCGCGTATTAGGAATGGGCGCAAATCGCCGCCATGGTCTGCAGGAAAAGTGTGAGGAGGAGGAATAGGGTTTGAGTTTGAGTTAGTGTAAGGCGAGTAAAGAGCACAGTGAACAGGTGCTGCCTTATGCCATGGGACATACATCTGAAAGAAAGAGATATTGAGAAATAAAAGATCATACTCCAGAGATGAAATGACATCACAACAGCCTTTGACCAAGCTTGGCAACAAGTCATCCTGAGAAAACTGAAGTCAATGGGCAAAGGGACAATATTCCAGTGGTTATAGTCCTATTTCATAAAAGGGAAGGTTTTCGTATCTAAGCATGGCCCAACAGAACCTGAGGATATCCAAAATAAATTCAAAACATACAAAGCATCCACAGTAAGTTCCAATGTGCAACATTGCTCAGTGGAGCACTGACAACAAACTGACTTTTACTGATAAGATGGGCAAGTTGTAAAAAAAAATCTTTTGGTGCTAAATACTTCAATATGAATTTTATGCTGGGTTAACAAGGAACACTGCATGATAAAGAGAGAATGCTACGTTTGGTCTCTAAATCAATCATTTTGGTCAAAGAATTATTTACTGGATCTGAGAACCAATGACAGAGAGTCTTAACCCCAATCAGCACTAATCCCCACTGGCATGTTTCTAGTCCTTAAATGCACAGTCACTGGTAAACTTTGGGATATGTACAAAACATTCATTTCATTCACTGGCTACCTACACTAGTGTCCCAGTTATTTATGGCCCACCATTTCTAATGGCATCATAATTATCAACCATAATTTTGCAGTCGCTCAATTCCCCTTTTTCCCTAGTTCCACTGATACCATTTGTATGTTTTACATGGATCTTGTTCACTTTATTTGAGGTGTTGGATTTTGGAAGGTCAAATGCAAAGAAAATATACGGTAAATGGCAGGTCCTATTTTGTGGCCCTCCATTTGTTGGGGTCGACTATAGACGTTGCACCCTAGCTATTCACATTGAAGTCGAGATGCAAGCCAGTATGCAATTTAGGTCAGTACAACATGGAGAGCAAGCTGTTGCCGATGTAGCAGGCTCCCGCCCTTCATGCAGCAGATACATCCAAAGGAACAACAGAGATCGATACAATTTGGCACCAGTCAGGTCTTTGGTGCTGCCGTCTACGTTGAATGCAGCGTTGGACTGCCTTAGGAATTCCAGCTCCGGATTTTTCCTCAGGGTTTCTTCCGAAGTCTTCCCTATGAAAGGGTACAGCCGCAAGGCAGCAGAGGTTTGAGATCAGATTTTTTCCTTCTCCTAGATGAGCTGCTAGCCACGGCTGACGAGCACCATTAGCCCAGAGGACCTTTAAGAGCACTCATTTACAAAGGCATGGGGTGCACGTCCTTGGCTTCCTGATGATGGCAACACACACATAGGGTGGTAAATAAGGTGTATGATTTGCGTCTCCATTGGTGGGGGTATTAAATATACAAGTCAAGACGCCATGCTGTAGGTATGATTTTGATTGTGTGCAGTTCTGGTAGCGTCATTGCGGGAAGGATATGGAGACACTAGAAAGGGTACTGAAGAAGTTCACCTGAAAATGCTAAAATATAACTCCTGGAGCAGGTCATGCACGTCAGACATAATCTGTGGAAGCAAAGGGAAGATGGATGCTTTGGATGAGAACCTGCATCAGCAACAGGGGAGACATAACAAACAATTCGCTGATTTACGATGTTAAAAGTCCGTTGCGTCGCTTTTTCCGAGCTCACGTCTCTGGGCACACAGTCAGAGATCTTCCGTCTCCCGCGACCCACCGATTTCCAGCAGAGGCTCCTACCTCGAGTCTACCCTCCTCCGGAGCCACGAAATCCCGAAACTCCGAAGGCGTGCTAATCTTCTAGGCCGCATCCGTGGTATATTGAATAACGGCCAGTGGCGAGACTCCGAGAGCAGGTCACATATAACCGAAGTTAGTGTGTAACTCCAGGTCAGGGTCTTCAAAAGAATCCTGAAAGGGAAAAGTAGAGATATTAAAGACAGAAATAGAGCTGTTTCTGACGATACAAGCAAAAGAGTCACCGTTAGGCGCCATTGTCTCCTAAGCTCCACCCCCAAGGTCCTGGAAGGACAGAGACAGAGCGGCAGATCACCGGAGAGTTAGCGGAGATGTTAACTGAAAAAATATCCCGCCAAAAAAAACTCATTGGACCGCAAACTCGGCATTTCATGTTATTATTGGGCAATATTTTATGATGAAGATTATGACAGGCGGAAGGATGAGCCTAAAATTCACTGTGCAGTCTTGCGCCAGTCAGCTGTTGCACCAGGAGGCGAAGCACAATGTGTTCAAGCTGTCTTCAGAAACAAGGGAGTATCTGCGGGGCGTTTATCTCATTCGTGATTAAGCTTGCACGTCAGTCTTGAGCACGACGTCAACCAACACTCTTCGATGTCGGCACTAGTAGATAAAAGCACATCTATTAGAATGCACCGGAGTCTCCATAGCACAGCTATTCAATTAGTTCTTTTTAATGTTCTGTAATTACTAATAATAATAATAATAACAGAGAGGTAAAAATAATTTTACGGTTAGTTTTGTTGGCTCTATAAATCTCTTAAAGTTCAGAACTTATGGCTCGTGTTATCAGGATATACAATATTAATAGTGCTGACTGGATTTAAGCTTTTTAGCTTCATTATTAATAAGGAATATCTGTTTGCATTTGTAGAGCGCCTTTTTACATTTTACCACCAGAGGTATGTCACTATCGTCATGTTGAAAGTAAAAATAATGAGCACAGTAGCTGCTCGAAATTTTATCAGATTAAGTTTTTCTCATCCCACTCTCTCCCCCCCCCCCCCAAAAGGGTAACAACATGAAAGTAGAAGCGCTGTGTAACGGCAGCACGACAGGCGGCTCCGGCCGTTTAATCTCAAGGCTGATCCTGTCCCTCAATTCTATTTCCTGCTACGCCTCCTTATTTCCCAATCAGTGTCCAAAGATCCATCCTTCTTATATTTCACAGAAGGATGCTATTCAGCCCGTCTCTGAACAATCCCATCAGAGATATTCTCCCGCTTGCTTCCTCATACCCGAAACTTTCACACACCCATGAAGAACTAATCCCACCCGCCCAGATTCTCCTAGAAGCCACCCACACTAGGGGAGATTTATAGGAACTAATTAACCTCTCCGTCTTGAATGTACTCAGCAGCTTGATATTCATGGCCGAATCTTGCAGAAAATTCCATAACAAAAATACTACATTCTTCTGGGCTCATTATTCACATCCCCACTGTAGATAACCTCACACATTCCGTCTGTCTGCATAACAGCAACTCCGTTTATACCCCTTTGTGCACCGTCTCTCTATCTAAATATGACCACAAACCCATTGGAAACGCATTTGACAAACGAAGAATAATCATCTTGACCTTAATTGCTACGAACTGCCAGGTTAAATCATTTAGTCACACCCCTCCAGAGGTATTGCTATTATTAATAAGGTATTGCTTATTATTTAATAAGTACTTTAGATCTGTCTTCACTAAGGAAGACACAAGCAATCTCCCAGATGTATGGATGGGCCAAGGACATAGGGTAACAGAGGAAATGAAACAGATTGACATTAGGAAGAAAACGGTGATGAGTAGACTGATGGGACTGAAGGCTGAAAAATCCCCAGGTTCAGATGGTCTGCATCCTAGGGTACTAAAGGAGGTGGCCCTGGAAATTGCGGATGCATTGGTAATCATTTTCCAATGTTCCTTAGATTCAGGATCAGTTCCTGAGGATTGGAGAATGGCTAATGTTATCCCACTTTTTAAGAAAGGAGGGAGGGAGAAAACAGAGAACTATCGACCTGTCAGCCTGACATCGGTGGTGGGGAAGATGCTAGAGTCCATTATTAAGGATGAAATAGTGGCATATCTAGATAGCAGTGATAGGATTGGGCCGAGCCAGCATGGATTTACCAAGGGTAAATCATGCTTGACTAATCTGTTGGAGTTTTTCGAGGATGTAACCAGGAAGTTAGACGGGGGAGATCCAGTGGATGTAGTGTACCTCGATTTTCAGAAGGCATTTGATAAGGTCCCACATAGGAGATTGGTGGGTAAAATCAAAGCTCAGGGCAACGGGGGGGGGGGGGAGACATTGACATGGATAGAAAACTGGTTGGCAGATAGAAAGCAAAGGGTAGCGGTGAATGGATGTTTCTCGGAATGGCGGGTGGTGACTAGTGGGGTGCCACAGGGCTCGGTAGTGGGACCACAGCTGTTTACAATTTACATCAACGATTTGGATGAAGGCATTGAAAATAGCATCAGCAAATTTGCTGATGATACTAAGCTGGGTGGCAGTGTGACATGTGATGAGGATGTTAGGAGAATTCAGAGTGACTTGGATAGGCTGGGTGAGTGGGCAGATACTTGGCAGATGATGTTTAATGTGAATAAATGTGAGGTTATCCACTTTGCGAGTAAGGCTATCAGTCACTGAAGGTGAATGAGCAAGTGCAGCAGGCAGTGAAGAAGGCTAATGGAATGTTAGCCTTTATTACAAAGGGAATTGAGTACAAGAGCAAGGAAATCCTCTTGCATTTGTACAGAGCCCCGGTGAGACCACACCTGGAGTATTGTGTACAGTTTTGGTCTCCAGGGTTAAGGAAGGACATCCTGGCTGTAGAGGAAGTGCAGCGTAGATTCACGAGATTAATTCCTGGGATGTCCGGACTGTCTTACGCAGAGAGGTTAGAGAGACTGGGCTTGTACACACTGGAATTAAGGAGATTGAGAGGGGATCTGATTGAAACATACAAGATTATTAAGGGATTGGACAAGATAGAGGCAGGAAATATGTTCCAGATGCTGGGAGAGTCCAGTACCAGAGGGCATGGTTTGAGAATAAGGGGTAGGTCATTTAGGACAGAGTTAAGGAAAAACTTCTTCTCCCAGAGAGTTGTGGGGGTCTGGAATGCACTGCCTCGGAAGGTAGTGGAGGCCAATTCTCTGGATGCTTTCAAGAAGGAGCTAGATAGGTATCTTATGGATAGGGGAATCAAGGGATATGGGGACAAGGCAGGAACCAGGTATTGATAGTAGTTGATCAGCCATGATCTCAAAATGCCGGTGCAGGCTCGAAGGGCAAAATGGTCTACTTCTGCACCTATTGTCTATTGAATACTTATGCAATCAATTTTTACATTTTATGTTTATAATTGATCTAGATAATTTTGTAGAGATGTTTTCACTTTGACATGAAAGAGCTTTTTTTCCTGTTGATCTGTCAAAAAAGCCAAATTAAATCCACTGTGATTCAATGTTGTAAAACAATAAAACATGAAAACTTCCAAGAGGGGTAAATACTTTTTATAGGCACTTTATATTCTAGTCCTCTTGAAATGAATGCTGACATTGCATTTACCTTACTCACCACCTGCACATGGTCTCCCAAATCCTTTTGCACCTCAGATTTTTGAATTTTATCCTCGTTTACAAATTAGTAGATGCTTTTTATTCCTTCTACCAGAGGAGTCTTCTCGACACTGTATGTGATCTTTGCCCTTCCTCCTCATCTGGTCTAAGTCCTCCTGCATCCTCTGTTTCCTCTACAATACAGGAACTGCTCCTCCACCGGTCTTCATATTTTCCACAAACCTAGGCACAAACCCATCAATTTTGTCATGCAAATCATTGACATAACATGTAAAAACAAACCATCCCAACAAAGATCCTGTGGAAAACCACTAATAATCAGCAGCCAATCTAGAAATTATCCCTTTATTCTCAGTCTTTGCTTCCTGCCAATCAGCCAATGACCTATCCATGCTGGTATATTTTCTTTAATACCATGGGCTCTTCTCTTGTTTAACAGCCTCATATGCAGCACCTTGTTGAAGCCCTGAAAATCCATGTTCTCAACATCTCTCAATTCTCCTTTGTCTATCCTGTTTATTATTTCTTTAAAGAATTCTAACAGATCTGTCAGGCAAGATTTTCCCTGGAGGAAACCATGCTGACTATGGCCTATATTATCATGAGCCTCCATGCACCCTGACACCACATCCTTAAATCTTTTCAACCGTTTTGCATCACAGATATCATTAATATATCTACTTGGGTATTGCCATCCCAGATTTTTTTTAAAGACAATAATATGATGCAATTTAAATATAAGACTCGCACACTCAATACACGATCAACATATTCAAAATGCCGGCATCTGTAGATTTTCTCAATACATGTTTCCTTAAAATATGATTTCCTGCCTTACTGAAAATAAAACAGCCTCACTGGAAAAAATTGGCTTTTATTTGCGCACAATGGCACCTTAGAAGAACATGAGAAGTCATTAAAGTAACACAATCAAATATTATCATCTTTGTGGAGTTAAACCTGGTCCACCCGCTTCTCCAAGATTCGACAAAGGCACAGGGTGAAAGAGTAGTGGAGGAGTGCTCACAGAGCTGTGCAGTTGTCAAGAAAACACCAATTTCCATTCAATAAATCTAACATCAACTATTTAATTAGGGCAACATAATTGGAGGTACTTGGTGGGCTTTTCAGTTCCACTTTCTCTGAGGGGTTTTAAATTAAATGAATGTAATTGCATGTGGCTTTTATTTCACAGGAGTTATGAATGGCCAGAATTAGATAATTAAAGCTACACATGGTTAAAGGAGCTAAAGGAACTCAGTAGTTCGATGTCCTGTTCCCTCCATAGATGCTGTCTGAACTGCTAAGTTCCTCCAGCCCCTTTGTGTGCTGCTCCAGACTTCCAGCCTCTGCAGTCTTGTGTCTCAATAATTAACTAGCACTTTGCAATATTAACTGTGAATGAAACACCCTCGGCATTATTTCTTGAAAATGTTAGTATATTATTGGAAAATCTACACCCTCATCGACCAATTGCAAGTTCCAGATTGATATGGAACAGAATAATTTCTACTTCAGTATCTTATACTGCTGCTGTAACTTGGCCATGTCAGTTTATGGGTATACCATTGTCTTTGGGTAAGAGGAGAGGTCTGTTTGGTACTTGGAACCTGAGACCCATAAACCCCTTTATAAGTTGTTTTAATTGTATTTTCAGAAGGGGAAAATGAGCTATTTATATAATAATGTGCCAGTAAAATTATCAATACCTGGTGGAACCTCAGCATCAAAACAAATAAACAGAAAGTTACTTTAGAAGGGGAAAAAATAAATTCGGGAGCTTCCTGTCCCTACATCAGAAAGTGGAGTTCGTTGCCAAGGGCTTTTTAGTCATTTTGTAAATGCAGTTACTCTCGTTAATATGAATGACCTCACTATTAAACTTCTCTGGCACCAGCACCTCGTGGAATTGGACTGAACCCTCTCTGTACTTTATATTGGAAGACAGGTAAATGACAGTGTTTGAGCCGCAGAGATCTTGAAGTGTCTGCAAAAGGAAAGGAAATTGCGATGGACTGTACACAATATCCGAGCCCAGGATGTAATCAAAATCATTTGGGTAGTTTTTCTGATCAGTCCCCCAAACCAGAGAGCTGACTTTTATCCGATGTCTGGAGCAGGGAGGAATATTAGCGGAGACATTGTACTCGATTTGCTTCAAGACGTATGGTTTGTCTGTTAGAGTGACATCTCCACCTGGAAAATAATATCAAAAATATTATTATTGATGGTGTTCTGTTATGATACTAATCAACTAACACTATCTCTATAGATGCTGCACATTTGTATTTTTCTCACTCGGCCGTTCAGAATGGATATCTCCAATATAAAGCAATATCATACCTTAAATTTAAATAATTGCCCAAGTAAATGGGAATTGTTAGCTGATGCCTACCAGTACGGTGAAAATGTCACTACTGACACTGATTATGGACATGCACAGCTATTGATCATGAAAGTGGCACAATTAATTTGATGCCCTCAGCTGAAAATGGGAAATTCATCTCTAGTTACTACTCCTGATAGTATAACATGTGAGAAACAGTCACAGTAGCCCCCTAAGACAATGATCACTTAGGACAGTGGATATGCAGTGGAAGGGTGACCAGACATGAGCAATGATTATGAGCGGATGCACAACTAGAGGTGTATGTCTGCGAAGCCAATAGAATATATTAATTTCAAGCACTGCGAATGAATTATAGGATCAGCTGCCATTAACATTCAAAGGTTCCATTTATTATCAAAGTATGTACCCATAAACAACTCTGAAATTCATCTTCTCAAGATAGCCAAGAAACTAGGAAAGAACGTGAAGGTCATTCAGAGAGAAACATCAAACCCAATTCCCGCATCCTAATCGTCAACCTACAACCCCTCACCCCGCACAAAACGCAAACAAGTACATCATCCCCAAAACTCCCTCCCGTCACCCAACAAAACTGAGAGGAACGGGCGTAAAACATGGAATACAAAAACCGCAAGTCTGGAAACGTCCACAGTCCATAAACGCGATACTCTAACCCATAACCCAGAATCACGGTACCGTCCTCCTTCTCGTCATTGCAGAGGGAGACACCACACGAGCGCAGAGACAGTGAGCCACAGAGCGACAGGCCGCTCAAAGACTCCTTCCTGGCAGTGACCTTAGGGAAGGCAGCTCGCTGGATTCGCCTGGATCTCGGAATCTTCCAGGCCATGAAGTATTCACTCTTCAGTGTACATAGATAAATACGGGCAGAGCAAAAGAAGCCAAAGGATTTTAAAAAAATATTAATAAGGCGGATGGGTAAAAACCTGTGGATATTGCTAGTATGGCCTTCCAGACTGCACTCGGTGACTCCACGGGTGACAGTATGCAAAATTAGGTGGATCGAATGCGATGTATTTACATAGAAAGGCAACTGGTGTAAAAGATAGAGCTATGGAAGACGACGTTACTCCCGATGATTCCCAGGAATTTCTGATGGTGCTTCAACTTTTCACTAACTCAGACGTTATCCAAGCTTTCTGATGACGCGAGTCATGTGATCCATTTAACAATATAATTGGACGTAAATTAAGCGAGTTGATATCACTGTGGGAGGATTATTTGAATGGGGAGGGCGTGGGCAGCAATTAAAGAAATTGAGACAATAAAGGAACTCTCCTCAGACAGTACATGCGAAAAGAGAAGCAGAGTTAACATTTCAGGTGATGTGACAACAAAACTAACGCAAGAATGATGGACAAGGATATTGCATTTAGAAGCTTAAAACTGAACTGGGAGAGAAATTTAACTATTACTAAAGGAAAGTTGGAATACGAATGGACAGAAGTCATACTACAATGGCTGGGATTGGACCTTTGAGAGGATGGAGCGGAATGGTTCCCGCTCCATTACGGTCACAACCCTCCCTACCATCGAGGACACCATCAAGAGGCGCTGCCTCAGAAGGCATCCATCACCGAGGACCTGCACCATCCGGGACATGTTCCATTCTCGTTACTACCATCAGGGAGGAGGTACGAGAGTCTGAAGGCCCACATACAATTCAAGAACTACTTCTCCCCATCAAATGTCCGAACAGTCCATAACATAATGAACACTGCCTCAGTATTCCTTTCGATTTGCACTGTTGTTTTAATAATTTATAGTAATTTCATCTCTTCGCAATGTACAGCTGTCGCAAAACAACAGACTTCGCTGCCAAATCTGATTCTACATCATAGTGGTTTAAAGGGCCAATTATTGGACAGCTTACAATTCATTACTATTGAATACAAAGATCAAGAGAGGAACTCTTTAGGGTATTAATAGTAAAACCAATATTTCAGACGGAAGAAATACCGAAAATTAAGAGGAAAAATATTTAAAATGATTCTTGAAAAGAATATAGTGTCAAGCCGTATTTCCCTGCCCTCGTGATAGAACCTAGTGCTCATTACATGGGGGGTTAAGTGCAATGGCGATCCGGGGGATACTACTGTCGAGAATGCCACCAGGGCCGATAATTAGCTCCTCTCTTGTTGGGGGTGGTCATTGCTTACACTTGTAGGCCGTGCCTGATCAGCAGATTATTGCCAGGGTGAACGGTGAATAAACTGATTTACACTGCAAATGGTACCCATTATAACAAGTAGCAAGAAACACGACCGTGTGTCACAACCGTGGATTTGGCGGCGCAGCAAATAACGGCCATTGCGCACGAGTATGCACGCGTCAGCTAATTATTTCATTGCGACGGTATTTAACTCCATTCGTTTCTTTGTAGTGCTGGTCGAGACTTGAACACAGCAACGTTTCGCTGCCTGTCTGAGAAATTGGACTGTCGATCAACCCGACTGAAGACTAGCGATGTTTGTTTTATATTTAGTTATTCATTTCAGCGTCAGTGTTCCCATTAATGGCCCTGTTTGCCTAGCGTTTACTGATTTCTCTTCCCTCTAACTTTGTTCGCATTGAAGTCTGAACTATCGACTGCTTGAGTGTCTCTCGCTCCGGACTTGTATCATATCTGAACATAGTGACACTAAGTTAATTTTCGCCACGCTCAAAGAGTTGAACACACAAAATGCTGGCGGAACTTAGCAGGCCAGACAGCATCAATGGAGAAGAGTAAAGTCGACATTTTGGGCCGAGACCCTTCATGGTGGGGGGACGAGATGAAGAGTCAATGTAAGAAAGCGGGGGGGGGGGCGGAGGAGAACCACAAGATAATCGCTGAAACCAGCTGGTGGCGGGGGGGTGGTGAAGTAAAGAGCTGGGAAGTTGATTGGGGCAAGAGATACAGGGCTGGAGAAGGGGGAATCTGACAGACAACAGCCCATGGAAGAAAGAAAAGGGGGAAGAGAACCAGAGGGAGGTGATAAGGTGAGAGGGAATGGTGAGGGGGCATCGCCAGAAATTCGAGAAATGTATGTTCATGCCATCAGGTTGGAGGCTACCCAGACAGAATAGGTGTTGCTCCTCCTACCCGAGTACTCGCATTGTGACAGTAGAGGCCATCGACGGACAAGTCGGACTGGGAAGTGGGATTAAAATGGGTGGTCACTGGGAGATCCACTTTTAAACAAAGTTTAAACGTCAATAGGAAGAATGAACGTACCCAGCAACGTCGCAAAAATCCCCACGATTCCGCTTCCAGAACCAAGTTCAAGCAGCTTCTTCCCGGTAAAATTCATCTTCTCGGCCTCAAAATACCGACAAAGAGCAAGGCCCTGAGAAAAGAGATAAAATGCGTTTCTACACCACTTTCGGAGCAGAAGACGATGTGAAAAGGTGGGAATAGGATGGTGGTAGGGTATGTGCGGAGACTCGTGTGAGAAGCCTTCAGAATTCTGCAGAAAAGTTGATTTAATGGAATTGGGGCGTTGAGAAATGAAGGAGACGCAGGAAATGCAATGGAAATCCAGGAACTTACTATTAATTCGATTCAACTTTTATAGCTTTGTTCAGAGAACGGTTTGAAAGTCAGAGCGAAATGATCAAGGACTGTAATGTACTGCATTGACAGCTTGGGGCAACGGTGGAAACGTGAGGCGAAGGGTAGGGTCGAAACAGGGGTCAATTCACCTGAAGATATCAGAAGGAAACAAAGAATTTCACTGGTGAACAGCACGTTGAACGTTTTGTGCTGCTGAAATATAAAAAGTTGTTTTGAAGAGCAGGCGGTAACTTGTGGCAAGCTTCTCTCACTCACACACTTGTCGTCTTATCGTTATATTTAACTTACAACACTACAGAAGTAGGGTTATCATATGACTTGCAGACAAAATTGATTCATCGGTGTATGCAAATACCGAACCCATTTGTTACCTGGCTTTACGTTGCCACTGGGCGTTATGTAGCTCGTGGTATGAGAGACTTAGCTGGTGAAGAATCCTCTTGTCTCAGTTAGTAGGAACGCGAATCAAACTCCACTAAATGATTCCAGATTGTAACTCGCTGAGTCTGATTCTCTGGCCAAAGTTGGTTCTCTACTATCAATGAAGGCGTTGGTTGGCCCACTCACAGAGGACTATGGAATTCCCTCAGCCCGTGTTCGTTTCTGCGTTTTTCTCACAAGGATTTCCCCGGTCTTTCATCCAACACGTTTACAACTCAGAACTACTTGCGGTTCGAGGAGAATTTTGTAGGTCGTCTCAACTTGTAAGGCTTCATGTTTGGGAAATATTTATTTGTTCGGTACCAAACGGGAGCTGTGTTTGTTTTGCTTATTATCTTTACACCGTGCCATGCAGTCGGAATCCCGCCCCTCCTCCCCCCCCCCCCCCCATAATCATTTGTGATTTATCCGTACCCATACATTCCGGTCTTAACTGTTTTCCTCCGCATCTCGGTAAATGGCTATTTATCATGCTTACAAGGTTTAAACTCCAGCCCAACGAGTACCTTTAACTGATCCTACCCCTATTTTATTCTCACCCTCAACCACCTAACACTGGAAATCAGTTACCAATAGGGAAGGTTTAGAGGAATGTGGACCAAACTCGGGTCATTAGAACATGAGATGTTGGAGCAGAATTTTGGGCCACGTGAGGAATCACGTCACGTAATGTCCACTCAATCTTCTACGTTCTAGGGAATAAAGCCGTAACCTATTCAATCTTTCCCTATAAATCAGGTCCTCAGATCCTGGCAATATCCTTGTAAATTTTCTCTGCACTTTCAATCGTATTAATCTTTCCTGTCGGCATTAAAACGACATTTGCACGGATGCATGGATAGAAAATGTTGAGGGATATGGGTCAAAAGAGACTGGCTTGGAAAGCGGACATGAACGAGTTGTACTGAAGGGCTTTGTGTGTCAGGATTTATCTCAGCCAAAATAGATTGATGAGGTTATCAGACTTACAGGACTCCAGACATAAGCAGAAACGCCCAAAGAAGATTCCTTAAATAAGCTAATCTTCACAGTATGTCCGTCAAATTCGTATTCTTTCTCCTCCAGCGACATGCTGCTAACTGCGGTACCGGACAGGTTAGCGGACCAGGAAGAAGGGGACGCCTCTCAGTTTAAAGTTCACGAGTCTGATCCCGGAGTTTACCTAAGACTGAAGGAGAGCAGGGGGTAATTTAACTGTGTTAAATCACAGGATAGCGGCGGCACGGTAGCGTGTTGGATAGCAGGCGACCCGGGTGCAATTCCCGCCGCTGTCTATTAAGGAGTTTGTAGCTTCTCCCCAAGACCACGCGGGTTTCCTCCGGGTGCTCCGGATTCCTCAGAGTCCAAAGACCTACCGGTTGTTAGGTTAATTGTCCCGTGGTTAGGCTAGGATTAAATCGGGGGGTTGCTGGGCGGCTTGTCTTAAAGGACTGGAAGGTCCTATTCTGTGCAGTATCTATCTGAGTAGATAAATAAATAGATGAATAACTACTGTAAAGTACTGTATAATGGATTACACTTAAAATATATTTAATCACTGATTCAGCGTGACCCCAGTATTGTCTTAAAGTCAAGTCAACTTTTATTGTCATTTCGACCATATCTGCTGGTACAGTGCATAGTAAAAATGAGACATTTTTCAGGACCATGGTTTACATGACAGTACAAAAAACTAGACTGAACTACGTAATTTAAAAAACAAAGCTATACTAGACTATAGACCTATACTGGACTGCATAAAGTGCACAAAAACAGTACCGGCATTACAATAAATAATACAGGACAGTAGGGCAGTAAGGTGTCAGTCCAGGCTCTGGGTATTGAGGAGTCTGATAGCTTGGGGGAAGAAACTGTTACATAGTCTGGTCGTGAGAGCCTGAATGCTTCAGTGCCTTTTCCCAGACGGCAGGAGGGAGAAGAGATTGTATGAGGGGTGCGTGTGGTCCTTCATAATGCTGTTTGCTTTGTGGATGCAGCGTGTAGTGTAAATGTCCGTGATGCCAGGAAGAGAGACCCCGATGGTCTTCTCAGCTGACCTCATTATCCGCTGCAGGGTCTTGCGATCCGAGATGGTGCAATTTCCGAACCAGGCAGTGATGCAGCTGCTCAGGATGCTCTCAATACAACCCCTGTAGAATGTGATGAGGATGGGGGGTGGGAGTTGGACTTTCCTCAGCCTCCGCAGGAAGTAGAGACGTCGCTGGGCTTTCTTTGCTATGGAACTAGTATTGAGGGACCAGGTGAGATTCTCCGTCAGGTGAACACCAAGAAATTTGGTGCTCTTAACGATCTCTACCGAGGAGCCGTCGATGTTCAGCGGGGAGTGGTCGCTCCGTGCCCTCCTGAAGTCAACCGCGGGAAATGCCGATTCCTGCTGAATTCCCGGTTGACAACGAAAACATTCCGGAGACAGGAGGCGTAGTCCACGGATCCAAAGCAAAGGCGAAATAGAATAAATAAACAATTATCGAGAACACGAGATGTAGAGTCCTTGAAAGTGAATCTTTTGGTTGTGGGGACATTTCAATGATGGGGCAAGTTATCCCCTTGTTTAAGAGCATGGTGGTTGAGGGGTATTAACTGTTCCTGAACCTGGCGGTGAGAGTCTGAGGCTCTTGTAACTTACTCCTGACGGCAGAAGAGAGCTTGACCTCGGTGGTGGAGGGTGGATCCTGATTTCCTGCGACAGCGTTTCAAGTAGATGTGCTCAACGGTGGGAAGGCTTTTACCTGTGATGGACCGGCCCGTGTCCGGTTTTTTGTGGGATTTCCCGATCAAGGGTATGGTGTTTCCATACCAGGCTGTGATGCAGTCAGTCAATATTCTCGCCACTACTTATCTATACAAGTTTGTCAAAGTTTTGGATGCAATGCCAAATTGCCGCAAACTCCTCAGGAAGCAGAGGCGCTGCCGTGCTTACTCCATAATTGCACGTACGTGCTGAGCCCAGGGCAGGTCCTTCGGAATGATAACACCGAGGAATTTAAAATTGCTGACCCTCTCCACCTCTGATCCTCCGATGAGGACTGGATTATTTTGCGAGGTTGGCGATGAGATGTATCGACTCGTTTCTGAGAAGCGGCTTAGATCCGCTCCATTTTGCCGACTGGAGCATAATGTCCACAGCAGATGTCAAAATTCCCTTCGTTTGATCATTAAACCCACGATGAAGATCCAGGCAGCCAATTTGCCGCGCTTAGGATACATCCTGCACGCAGACCGACCGGACATTGGGACACCAATTCTCAGAGCTTCTTTGAGGATAACGGTTGGATCCAACCCGCAGCAAGAAGAGCAGCAGAAGCTCAGGAACACGCCGCCCAGCGGTTGCTCTCCCTGCCGCAAAATTATCAGAATGTAATTATCAGCCTTTATATTAAAAAATTAAGGAAGATGTGGCAAGATGGAACCCGATTCCTTTTTTCGGTCTCAATTTGAGGATCGAGTCTATTAAAATGAATATACTGCCCAGACTGTTATATCTCTTTCAGACCCTACCAATAGAGATTAATCAAAATCAATTCAATGAATGGAACAAGATGCTATCAAGGTATATTTGGCAGGGTAAAAGGCCGAGAGTTCGTCTCAAAACTTTGCAATTAGCAAAGGAAATGGGGGGATGGGGCCTACCTTCTCTTAGAGATTATTATTTTGCAGCACAGTTGAGAGCTGTGATATGTTGGTGCAACCCATCATATGGCGCTCAATGGAAAACATTGAGGAGCGGGTACTTCCCATCCCCATACAAGCAATTTTGGCTGATAACAACCTGCAAAGGTACATAAATACTATTGATAACCCATGGGTAAAATTGACTCTTAAAATATAGAAAACTACTATAAAAGAATATCATCTAGAGGGAGATATTGCAATTCTTAAATGGTGTGCATATGACTCGGATTTTACACCAAATAAATTGGATGCTAGATTTAAGGACTGGACAGCTAAAGGAATAACAGTTCTTTGCAACATAATGAAAGAAGGAACACTGTTCAGTTTTGAAATGCTTAAAGAGAAACACATTAGAAAAACAAGATTTTTATCAGTATTTACAGATGTGACAATATGTTAATAAGATGCTTAAAAATGTAACCAAGGCAAATACATGCTTGATAGAGCTATTTAGAAAAGCATTTAATTCAGATAATGGTAGTAAAATCATTTCAAGTTTGTATAAGGGGTTGTCAAATCTTAAAACACACTCGACTTCATACATTAAAACGAAATGGGAGAAGGAGGAATAATTGTATCTGAGGAAGAATGGACAACAATATGGAGATATCAATGGAAGTGTACCAGTTCACAGAAATGGAGGGAGTCTGGATGGAAAAACTTGATAAGATATTTTATTACACACTCTCAGAAATCCCATTATGATAGTAACCTCCCTGTTTACTGGAGAAATTGTGGGAATCAAAATGCAAATCATTATCATTTTTTTGGGGACTGACCTGTTATCAAAAACTATTGGAGGGGGAATACACAATGCCCTACAAGACATCTTTAAATGTGAAATACCTTTAGAGAGTAGGGCCATATATTTTGGATATATACCTCAAGAATGATTGGAGAGAGATAAATATTTAATGAATATACTGTTGGTGGCTGGTAAAAAAGACTCTTACTAGGAAATGGTTTATCACAGGGGAGCCCAACTTTAAATACATGGATGGAGATTACAATGGATATTTACAAAATGGAGAAGATAACAGCATCTGTTAATCATAAGCTGGAACAATTTGTTTCATACTGGGAAGAATGGTTTAACTACATAATGCCTCATAGGCCTGATTTTATTCTCACAAATCAATGAATCTGTTGTAAAAAAAAAGATCACTCCCTACTTGTACATAGTTCTTTCCTTTTACTTGTTTTTTCTTTCCACTCTTTTCTACAAGTGTATACTTCAGATAAATACTTTGTGGAGATTTGTGATATATGATTATGTGATATACATGTACAATGTCTGAAATACATCTTATGGAAATGTTTGTTTGATGAACTTCAATAAAAAAATAAATTACAAAAAAATGAAAAGTACTTTTCAAAGTGTTTTGGTGAATTGCTGCTGTGCTTCCTGTAGATAGTCCACGTAGTCTGAACTGTGTGTTGATGGGCTAATTGGGGGTGGGGGGGGGTTGAAGGAAGAACCAACTCATTGTGTTTCCAAGTCTACGACTCTGATTCTGAACAAAATGATGGAAAAGCTGTGAAATGCAGAGCTAAAGGTAATGCTTAGCGGATCTTGTGGTGGTAATGAGAGAAAATTCAAGTCAGTAACACAGAGATGATGTGCAGCAGAATTGATTTGTTCCGATTTTTTTTAAATATAAAGGAAATTATGTGACGTTGTTGCTCTTGATATCGAGTCTGGAAGATTGAGAAGTGCCTAAACAGATGATCTTTCATCGGGCTTAATTACAACAGTGCACGAAGCCACCGATCGATGGAGCCGAGTGGGAGTTGGATGAAGTGACAGGTGACAGTCAACTCCGAGTCTGCCCTTCAGGTAGAGGGCAGGTGTTCTACAAAGTATAAAATTTTTAGTATAAGTAGATCACCACATCACCTGAAAAGACCGTTTGGGTCTCCAGCTGGTGGGAAAGGCTGGGTGGAATATCTCTTCAGGCTCCCAGTTCCACCTTTTCACTTCACCCTTGCTTCTGTGACGAGCTCTTCCACCTGTGCAGGGCGCGGGAGGGCACTGGCCTCACGTTTGTTTTTGCGCACCTGAAATGGTTAATTGCTGATTAACGATGGTTAATCATTTGAGTTTCTCGTGCTTTTTCCTCAAACGACTCGCTCTTTGTAATGTGGTCTCCAGGTACCTTGTTTAAGCTTATTAAATTTATTTTCATAGGGTCGGTTATTTAAGCGGATGCTCGGTTAGCACTAATCGCAGGGTCCTAGTTTTGCCGATCCAGCAATATCTTTTTGGAATTATGAAAAACTAATTACCGTCTCTACACTGGAGTCCGTCGTTCCTCCGTATTTGGGTTCTAATATTGCCAGCGACCAGATAAATAAACAGCATATAGAACAACAGAGGACACGATATTAAACTAATCCCATCAACCTGCGGATGATCTATTTCCCTTTATTCCTTGTGTGTGTCTAAATGTTTAAGTGTTATGGTACCCGTTTCTGCCATGAACTTTGGCAGTGTGTTCCAGGAGTCTAACAACTTGAACTATAAAGAAAAAAAAATGTCTCAAACTTCGGTTACCACCCCCCCCCCCCCATCTTCCAATCTTGTACCTGAACATCGAATGGCACATGTACCAACATACTGAAGATATTAGCTTTTCATTACATCCACACAGATCATGTGAAAAGCAATAACAGAATATTTTGTTAGAGGAACCGCAGACAGACAAAAAGGTGCAAGAAACATGAGGTAGATTGAGGTAATTGAAAATGAGTTTCTACTTTAATGTCTTGAAGAGCCATATAACAGCGGGATTAATGCTTTGGTGTCTGGCATTTAACATTTCCATCTGGGAAGACTCAGACTACCTTTACCTACACTCAATTTTATATACTTCTAGTGAAAACAATCGACATGTTTCCAACCTCTCCTTGTAGGCAATGCATGCTAATCCTGGCAAACTCCTCCGCCGTCTCCAAAGCCTCCAGTAACGCTGCAGCCTGAATAACCTACAATGCTGCATGTGTGGCCATATCAAAGTTCTGCATATGCTATGTCACCTCTTTATCAACTTGTGTTGCCACCTTCAGGAACCTATGGACGAGCACCAGCGATCCTCTGTTCTAAGACCCGTGCCACTTATTCTGCTCTTGCATATGACCTAAACCGAGCACCTAGGATTAAATTCCATCTACCATTTCGCCACCCAAATTTCAAAACGATCCATATCCTGCTCTATTCTTTGACAGTCTTCTTCGCTGTGCATTGCTCCACTAATTTTCATATCATATACGACCTTACGAATTAGACCACCTGCATCTTTATGCAAAGCATTAATATGTATTGTAGGCTGTAGAGGTCCCAGCACTGAGCCTTATGAAACGCCATTAGTTCTCCACCCTGTCTTCTGTGACCTCGTTAATTTTGGATTCAACGTACCAACTCAATTTTTGGGGGAACTTGTTGAATGTTTTACTGAAGTCTAAAACACGGGAGAACGACAGGGAGCAGTTGGGACGCCCGGTAGCCAACCATATTGAAGAACTCCCCGAGACAACAAACCGGAAATGGAAAAATCATTTTTTAAAATCGCGTCTCAATCATATGAAAGTGGTCAAACATTACATCGTTGATGGAATTGCTAAAAGCTGAAATAAGAATCATTCGTTTCCAATCTTTAGTAGCAAACTCAACAATGATGTATTAAACAAATTTGCTTAATTAAAAGTAAAATGCAACTGTTAAATGCAATTATGTCAACTGCTGTAACTTCAAACAATATAACCAATAAATTATTTTTCTTAATTATTATGGCATTAATATCCACCAGTGGTGTAGCGCAGTATGTTTCATAGATACTAATAAAAAATTAAAAATCATGAATATATATAATGTTCCTAACGTTGTAATTATTGTAATGATTAAAACTCTATAAAAGTAACAAAAATTTTGGAATATCATTTGTGACAAGATTGTGTCAATATCCTCGGTACAGGGCAATTAAAGTTGAGTTTCCAGCAAGAAATTCAAGGGAAAGACGCAAAACTTACTCAAAGACGTATCCGTGTAACTGCAGTGAACTTTAATTCGCTGCTTGTTTCAGCCCACGTTCCTCTCACATCGATCCGCCGCGCAGTGGAGCGCGAGGCTGGTTTTAACCTATCAAAATCTCGCCGGAGTGGAGAAGATTTATCGCAAGTTATCAGTTGAAGGACGATTGGGAGGAGTCTTTAACTGGCAGAACAAGTTCACGAGTTGGTTTTGGTTGGCGGGCACGTTTTCTCTGAGCTGCGAGCAACTGAAATTCTCGTGCTCACATAGTCTGTATTGCCATGTTTCATTAAAGAGCCGAGCAGTTTTCAGACCGTGTAAAAGAAAATATTCCTGTTCAGTACAATAGTTGGTCCGCGCAGCTGTAAACAAAAATAAGAGGGAATGTTAGCTGGTTGGATCCAACCGTTATCCTCAAAGAAGCTCTGAAAATTGGTGTCCCAATGTCCGGTCGGTCTGCGTGCAGGATGTATCTTAAGCGCGGCAAATTGGCTGCCTGGATCTTCATCGTGGGGTTTAATAATCAAATGAAGGGAATTTTAAAGTAGGAGGAATGGAAAGAGGGTATGGATCGCGTGGAAGATGGTTATAAATGGCCAGCCTTTTACACGCATGAAGAACAAAAGAAAGCGCAAGCGCTGGAAATTTGAAATTAAAACGTTGGAAATGTTCAGCAGGTCAGACAGTGTCCCTGAGGAAAGGAACGGGCTCGATGGCCGTTTACTGCAATTGAGATCTTTCACAGATCTGAAGAAAAGCTATGGACCTGAAACACTAACCGTGTTTCTGTCCTGGCAGACACTGCCTGGTCTGCTGAAGACTTCCAATAGACTCTACGTGCTTTTATGACCAATACCAGACTCGGTTCATTATCGAGTGTATTGAGGAGATTGAAAAGTGTGTTAACAATTAGCTTCCAATAAAACGGTAAAGGCAATCTCCCTGCATCATATAAAATTGGAAGGGGGTTTCCCCAGTTGGATAGTCTAAAGCAGGCTTTCTTTAAGATTGTGATTAGGATAAACTTCATCACTTTCCTATTTGTTGTATGCCAGCAGTGGTTGATGGTCATTAAGTATACTCAAGAAGGTTGGACTGTGGGAGCGTTAAGAGAGCATGTCGATCTACTTGACAACGGGGAGCTTGGATCTTAAAGATTAGTGCAACAGTATTGGGAGCGCACTCCCGTTCGTATTTGCACTTTTAAGGTACACTGTGCTGTAAGAAAAAGGACATAAAGTAGCCCTTTGTAAATCATTTTGATGGGAAAGTGCAACGTGGATCATTCGTGGCCTTGCGAGTCCTCGGAACTGCTAGACAGGGATTTTCCAGCGGTGAGGCTACTGATGCAGCAAAAAAGCAGCAAGTATGCACAAAGCAAATCGCCAGCGATAAACAATGGATGAGGTTTTGATTCTGAAAGTTGATCGGAAGTTGAGGACAATTGATCTCATAGTAATTGAGATAGGGCGATGAGGCACAGCAGCAGGCCCTACACAGAGGAACAGGCACACATATTTTACACAAATCTTATTCTACCTCATTCTATTCTGCTCGCATTCTAGGGGCATAATATCCCATCTACAAGCACATTTTTGTGGTGTGGTGGGATAGCTGGGAAGGAGCAGTGCAAACTCCACACCGTTGTCAGCATTGAACCGGTCTGTGGAGTTGGAAAGGCAGTCCCTAACTAGCTCTGCCATGTCCTTACCTCCTGCTCTAGCACCTCCTTCAAAGGAACCCATTTTTTCAGCATCAGAATGTTTGTATCAACCCTTGCCTTCAGACTCCGAGTTGATGAATCTGCCGTTGAGCCCCCAGTTGACGATTTTGCCACTCTCTAACATAATTGAACTGATCAGCTCGGTACAGTGTCAAAATTATATGGCTCTTCCAGACGTTCTGTTTTTCCAGCACAAAATATTCTTAGTTGCAATGTTCCTCAACGTGAGACTGCCCACAAAGTATCCCAACTCTGCCTGGCACTGTACCGTTTGCAGACTCCATTCAAGGTGTTTGAAATATCAATTCAATAGTTTCATTTAATATCAGAGAAAGGTATGCAATATACAAACAACACACACAAAATGCTGGTGGAACACAGCAGGCCAGGCAGCATCTATAAGGAGTAGCACTGTCGACTGAGACCCTTCATCAGGACAAGCAATATACATACTTGTTCTTTGCAGACATCCATGAAAACAGAAGAGGGCCCCAAAGAATGAGTGACAGTTCAAATGTTAGAATCCCCAAGCCTCCCCCCTCCCACGCACAAGCACAAAGCAATGATCCTCCCCTCCCCCACCAACTTCACAAAAAAAGCACCAGCACCCTCCACCCACCAAGCGTGCAATAGCAAAGCCCCCAATAAAGACCATGATCCGCAGTACAACAAAAACTAATCATTCACCCAACAATTCGACGCACCACAAGCTCTCCCTCTCCGTAACAAAGGGGCAGAGAGGTGTCCCCTTTCGCAGCGAGAAGGGGGACATTATGTGACAACTCACTGATTTATGGTGTTAAACGTCTGTTTTTCCACAACGAGGGAGAGGGAAAAACACTATTTGCCCATTGTAGAGCCCCTAACAGCCAATCCACTGTTCCTGATGTTCCGTTCTCTTTCAGGATGCTCCAGTCGGCAGCGTTGGCATAGAATCAGCCTGTCCACAGGTCCACGAAACCCCAAAGGTGCGCTCGTCTTCTTGGCCATGTCCTTGGGATTTCAAAATCCGGCCGGTCGTGAGGGGGTTCCACCACCGTAAAGAATGGAAGACTGAGTGTAACTCCAGGTCAGGGTGTTCAACAGAACCCCAGCAGCCCTGGAAAGGAAAAAGAGAGACATCAAAGGTAGAAATTGAGCTGTTGCCACCAATGAATTTGAAGGAGTCACTGCTGGGTGCCAGCTTACTGTACATTATGTTCTGATATGACATTTTCTGCATCAACTCATGCCTCAAGATTCCAATCCAATGTGAAGTTTCACACATCCAGCATCAGGCAGAAACTTCAGGAAAAGTTCAGCCCTATGACATTCAGCTGCCTTCCAGCACAGTGAACATTAGCTCCAAGAAATGAGTAACTGAGGCTTGACAGCCCCTTCCAAAAGGACAGAAAACCAGAGCACCAAATTGTAAACCTGTAACCCTGCAAGAGGACAAAGGCACAGCCAATCCCAGGAGAGCTTGCAAATGGTGTGCCATCATCCCCAATCATTTGTCATGTCATGTAGGCAAGATTAGATTTGCAAGACCATTGGATCTTTGGCAACCTGATAGGATTTTGATTCTTTTTAAAGTTTTAAGTAATAAAGTTTTAAATGAACCTAGTCAGTTTCAAGGATACACAGGAAATAAGACCCCAAAGAGTCTTATGATGTGTGGGAAACAGCATCTCATGAGACAAAATTCCACTTTCCAACTAATCAGCTTCATTATTTTAGACTCTCGATGCCCTGGATTATCAATGTTTTATTGTGGATTGGCTTTCTTTGAAATTCGCAAGGCTCCTTAAACATCTAATTCAAGCATAAGGAAGTTATGGCAACCTTTTCAATTCTTGGAGGCAGCTGAGGGAGATTTAATTAAAGCACATAACATTATGAAAGCCCTACATGCAGTAGAAGTATTTTTTCTAACCAGATGTTGAAAAACTAGGAATGGACGTAGATCTTCCAGTGCTATCCTCATAGTCTATTATAATCTTAGACTTCAGGAATCCCTCAGTCTCTTTCAAATGACTGAGTGTCCACAAACATCCTGGGTACCCTATTGTCATAAGATGGGCATTGGGAGCAGACTCAAATGCAAGACACAGACATTGAACTATCAGGAACAGGACTAGGCATGAGAAGGAAGCAAGGAAAATGGGGAAGAAAGGACACTGGACATGACACCAGTCCCAGATGAGACAAGGATTCTGGGCCTGGGCAAGGACCTGACTAGGATAGGGAACCAAGACATGGATCTGGGGATTAGGCACCTGAGCTTGGACTCCGAGCCAGAGACTGGACAAGGACCCAGAACCTGGGACTCCAGAACCCAGCAAGGACAAGACATGGCAACAGGCTGAAGAGAGGCACAGGGCTGGACGGGTCAAGGGAACCTCAGCACAGGATGAGGAAATCCCATCACCGGGCTGGGCGAGGCACATGGACAAGATGAAAACAGAGCCTAGGTCAAGGGACAGACAACAGGACTAGACACGAGACTCCTGGACAAGGGAACCCCAGCACAGGATGAGGGAATCCCAGTATCAGGCTAGGCAAGGAACTCCTGGGCTGGGCGAGGCACATGACAAGATGAGAACACAGAGCCATGGCTAGGACAGGACAAGCACCTTGGACGTGACTAGGACTGGACGAGACCCCGAAGCCTTGACTTGGTCAAGGAAAAGACAGGGACGCAGAACACTGAGCCTGGGTCAAAGGAGGACAATAGGACTGGATGTGAGACTCCTGGACTGGACAAGGGAATCCCAGCACCTGGCTGGGCAAGGTGCTCCTGTGCTGGGCAAGGCTCATGGACATGACAAGAACCCAGAGCTTTGGAAGAGACAGGAACATCAAACACTGAGCCAGGACCCCTCCTTGGGTACAGGACATAAGGGCAGGACTCATCACACAGAACACAGAGCCCAGACCCCTCCTTGGGTACAGGACATAGGTTTGGGACTGATAACACAGAACACTGAACATGACAAGACAGTTCCCAATGCTAGGTAGCAGCAAAACAGCCAGACCTACCTAGCAAAGGCATGGACACAGACAGTTCCAAACAGGGTGAGGCTCCAGGAGGGAGGTGAAGAGACAGGAACAATCCACCAGCCAGAGGCTGAATCCTGAAGCTATTTATGAAGCCAGCCCAGACAAGAATCAGCTGCCTCAACAGAAACTGGGGAAACCTGTAAAACCTGGAATAAGGAACATGGACCGGTCCACGAACCGGAATGTGGATTTCACGGACTGGACCATGACACCTATATCAAAATACATCACCTGCTGCATGAAAATATTTCATCTCACCTTGGTCCTAAATCACAGAAACATAGAAAACCAACAGCACAATACAGGCCCTTCAGCCCACAATGCTGTGCTGAACATGTACTTACTTCAGAGGTTACCCATAGCCCTCTATTTTTCTAAACTCCATGTACCTATCCAAGAGTTTCTTAAAAGACCCTATCATATCCACCTCCACCACCGTCGCTGGCAGCCCATTCCAAGCACTAACTCTGTGTAAAAAAAACTTACCCTTGACATCTCCTCTGTACATACTTCCAAGCACCTTAAAACTGTGCCCTCTTGTGTTAGCCATTTCAGCCCTGGGAAAAAGTTTCTAACTCCACAGGATGAATGCCTCTCATCATCTTATACACCTCTATCAGGTCACCTCTCATCCTCCATCACTCCCAGGAGAAAAGGCCGAGTTCACTCAACCTATACTCATAAGGCATGCTCCCCAATCCAGGCAACATCCTTGTAAATCTCCTCTGCACCCTTTCTATGGTTTCCACATCCTTCCT
Source organism: Hemitrygon akajei (assembly GCF_048418815.1). NCBI lineage: Eukaryota > Metazoa > Chordata > Chondrichthyes > Myliobatiformes > Dasyatidae > Hemitrygon > Hemitrygon akajei. The sequence goes on from NC_133126.1 coordinate 93,771,863, forward strand.
GTAGTGAGGTGACCAAAACTGAGCACAGTACTCCAAGTGGGGTCATCCTTGCGTCATTCTGAGATGGCTGACCCTTGGTTCTAGAACAGTTTAATCAGGGGAAGTGTAGTCCCTGCATCCTCACTGCTGAACCTTGGAAAGATTTAAAGGTTAATTCATATTAAAAGGAGATTGGATTGAATAGAATCCCCCACAGAATTTTAAAAGAACTTGGTAATGGAAACAAGCCATTGCAACATATCCAGAGGAGGATATGAACTGTGTTGCAAATTCAAAGATATTTGCTCTGGCATTAATTCAGAGATGGAAACAAAGCACCAATGTCACCACATAGAGAATCCAGGATACTGGAGATGCCTGGCTCCATTTAAATATTGCTTCCGTGTGGTCTATCACTGAATGCCCTATCCATCTCCATTTTAATTACAATTACTTATCAGTCCAACCTGGGGTCAGGAGGCTGCAGGACATCAAGAGTCTAAAATAATAAAGTTGATTAGTTGGAAAGAGAGGAAAGGTAGACACTAATTTACTGAGATGTTCTTCCCAGCAGACCCACATGGGAGGGCTTACTATATGGGAAAAGAAACCTACTTCCACAATGAAAGTTATGTAGATAGACTTGGCTGTGAGAGTCAGCAATGGGTGGATAGTGGCAAGACCCTGGTTCCAGAGCATTAAGTTTGTGTGTGTGCTCTCTCTCATTTCATCTCTCTCAGGTACTCTGCTATTGCATTTCTTTCTCTGATGCTTTCTCGTTCTTCATTTCACTACTGCTTCAGCTTCCCCACAGAAAATTTCTGCTACTCAGATGAAGGGGTCATCAATCTGAAACTTTATCTCTGGTTCTCTCTGCACACTGCCTCTTGATTAAGTAACACTCTCTAGTTATTCCTTTATTCATATCACCACTTCTGTTTCTAACAAATACTGTCTATCATTTTACCTCCCTATGACACAGTTTCATCTCTGCCGTTGTTTTATTCTTCCTTGTATAATCCCTCTGAAGATTTGGCCCACCAAATATGGAAATTTTAATCCCCTTTCCACCTAGATGAATGGACTCTTCATTTAAGAAAGATTAATCGATTCAAACCAAAGTCAATGTGGTTTCATGAGGATCTAACAAGCAGAGTAGGCATAGTGACTAGATTTGGAGTTTCAAAAGGTGTCTGTCATGGGAGCATGTAAGAGATTGGTGTATATGAGCTCATGGTATTGGAGGAAGTGCATTAGTTTGGATTAAATAATGGACATCACATAGAAAGTTGGAATGAACAAAATATTTATTTTAGGTTTGCTTTGTTGCTAATTGCATACAACATACATTAAAAACATTCCAGGGAATGACTTTGACAAACAACTATACTTGTTCGCTAGTCACAATTGATTCAAACAACTCAAACGTTCACCATGTAGTGTGAAATGATCACTTAACTCTTCAGCTTCACAACCCTTTAATTTACATTTTCCGAATCTCACAACTTGCATTTGGATATTGTCCACTCTTGTCGAACCTGGCTGGGGTTCAATCTGGCAAGTTCCTCTGAGTCCTTGACTATCAAATGCGTCTAGTCCTTGCCCTGTCTTCAGGTCACATTCAGATATTTACAGAGCTGTAAAGCTGTCACAGCCATGCTCTCAGTTGAGGCTGACCCAGGTGTTGATGACATGAACTTCATTCACTGTGTCTCTTTGTTCTGTGGTTTCCAGCATTTCTTCCCTAGCAGCAAGGTATTATCCCAAAGCATGATGATATATTTGATATCACCCCAGCTGCTACTGGATATTGTAACTTGTGGAATACCCCAGGAATCAGCTCTTAGCCTTCAGTTATTTACTATTTACAATCATGGTCTGGAGGTGGGAGCAGAGTGTAAGGTATCCAAATGTGCTGACGACACAAAAATGCAGACCTGCATTGGAGCTTTTCCCCCAGCAGTGAGGGCTGTATGGTATTGAAGGCAATTGAGAAATTTCCTGTGAAGTTCAGCATTACCTGACTTGATCACCACAGTCTTAGACTTCATAGGGAGTGGCTGGTTTGAAATTAGCCCGATTGTGCTCTTTGCTCCACAGTCCTCAACATGCTTGCAGATAAAGTTCACTTGCTGGTGACATACTCACCTAGGCTGAGTGCTGAGTCTTATTCATTTCAAAACTCATCTATTTCCACAAACCACCATTGAATGTCTTCCAGTATTGGATCCTCACATTACAGCTTCTGTTTGTATGCAGGGGGTAAGGAGCATGCTTGGGGTCTGATTTACCAGGGGATGGGCTAGTAAGCACCTTTGATAGTTGTGTAGCAATAGTCAATGTTGTTTGTGCCTCTGACAGGGTAAGAGAAACTATCCAGATGGTGAGTAGCCTCGATGATAGATACTACCTTCCAGAAATAGCACTTCCTGTAGATGCTATCTGTGGCGGGCATGATGTGTCCACGACTTTCTGCAGCCTCTTGTGTATCTGAATTGGAATTGCCTTAGCCGGCTACGATGCTCTCAGTCAGGCTACTTTCAACAGTGCTTCTGTAGCGTATCTGGTGACATGTCAAATCACCTTAAGCTTCCAAGGAAGTAAAGACTCCAAGACACTTTCTTGGTGATTGCATCTAAGTGCTTGGTCACTGCAACAATGTAGAGATGGATTTAATATGTGAATGAAATCTTAACAGACAGAGTTTAGTTTGGGAAAGTGTGAAGTCATCTACTTTGGTATGATGAATGAAAAGGTGGATGACTGTCTAAACAGAGAGGGGCTACAATTCAGTACAGAGGGATCTAGATGTTCTTTGTATGAAATACAAGAAGTCAGAGGTACCATGCAGTAAGTAGTTAAGGGGAAACAGAGTGCAGTTTTGGCCCCAATACCAAAGAAAAGATATAGTAGCAGTGGAGACAGCAGAAAAGCAATTCAGCAAGATTCAGATTAATTTATTTATTACATGTACACAGAAATGTACAGTGGAATGTGTCATTTGTGTCAACAACCAACACAATTTAAGGATGTGCTGGGGCAGTACTCAGAAGTTGCCATACATTCCAGCATGGTCACAGTGCTTCATAGAACACACAAAACAACAAGCAACAAAATAACAACAGCAAAGCAAGCCCTTTCCTAACCCCACCCACCCACATCTACAGACAGCTCTCCAGTCCAGGCCAGGCCTTCAGCCTCCAGTCTCCAGGCTTTGACTTCTCGACAACTGATCTACCTTCTTGCTCCAATCATTCATATTGACCCTTGGACTGGCCAATGATAGGACCCCAAACTCCAGATGAACGCCATACCTCACGTCACTGGCCTTTGAACAAGGAGAAAAGGTCTGACATCTAATTCCTCCACATCCCTGTCCCTAAATCCTAATCTGACATCTAACTTCCCTACATCACTGTCTCTAAACGCTAAACTGACTTCTATCTCTCTCTCTCTATCCCCAAAGCCATCCCTGCAAACTTCCAAAAAAAAACTAGGTGTGAGTCACAATCTCAACAGAGATCATTTAGAGCCAAGTTATGTTGACTTTTCTTCTTGCAGAGACAAGTGAATCTTTTGAATTCCCTGCCTGAGAGAGCTATGAAAGTTAACTCATTAGAAATATTTAAAGTGGAGTAAAATAGCTTTTTGAGGGATTGGGGGATTAAGGACTGTAGGGACATGGCAGAGAGGAGGAGACCAAACCTGCAACAGATTAACCATAATCATATTGAATAGCAAGGCAAACTTGATGGGCTGAGTGGCCTATTATTGTTCCTATTTTCTTGTGTACATATTTGAAATTATTTTTGTAGTAAATGTTATTGCTATATGAGTGGAAAGTGCATAGAGTTGGACTGTGTTTGATGATACCCACTGTCCTGGTATAACAGTGAATCTAGTGCTACATGGGTGAGTACAGCATGCACAGATTTTTGCAGCAAAGGACTGCATTATTATCAAGGTGTCCTGATGGTATTTAATGATGACACATACTATACGCTGAACAAATAGTTTCTGTTTTTGTTTTTGTTGTAATACTTCATGGTGCTTCAGTCAGTACTAGTTCATAAAGTTCTATCCACATGTCAATTGTAAAACAACAGAAACAGAAAGGTATTTGTAAGAAGTTGACGTGAGAAATATTATGCAGAGCTGGGAGCTGTTATGGAAGTTTAGGGTCATATTAGTCTGAACTTCCAGTGTGAGCAAACTTACGAAACTTTCAGGCTTGGGTTTCCTTGCCTTTTGGTGAATTCAACAACTATAGTCATTTGGTGTGTAGTGTGTATCAATCATTGCAATGAGGCTAACGTCACATATAAAAGGACAACTTGTCGAATCAGAATTGGAAAGACAATGGCACTTTCTGTCTGAGCACTGTTAGATTAACAAGGAAGGTCTCTGCTGTGTTGCAGCCTGACATTTCCTTTTTTAAAATACAAAGAGCATCAAGCATTGCAGCCACTTTGCTGATGTCACCAGCCCAGCTATTATCAAAATAGGAAGACAAAAATGTAAGGAATAAGAGCAGGAATAGCCCAAAAATCCCATGAAACCGATTCCATAGTTCAACAAGACCTTTGCTAATCCAATTGTTGGTCTCATCTCTATTTGCTTACAGTGTTTCGAAAGGGACTGAGGGATCTTTGGAAAGGTGAGGCTTGTGACCACGAGGGTTTAGAGGAATGTGAGGGACCTAAATCTGAAAGGTCTTGACAAGCTGGATGTGAAGAAGATGTTTCCTGTTCTGTTTCTAGAAGATTCCAGAACTAGGGGTCACATTTTAAAAAGAGAGTAACCAATTTAGAGAAGAGATGATGCATTTTTGTTTTCTCTCAGAGTCATCACCCTTTGGAATTCAAAAAGTAAAACTGAAGCAGAGTCATTAAATACTTTAGTGGCCAAGGTTCTTATAAGTGTAAGGGCTTGGGTATTCTGGAAAGTGGAGTTGGAAGGATCAGATCAGGAAATCCACAATACGGCAGGGTTTGCGAGACCGAGTGGTTTGTTCTTGCTCGTCATTGTTTGGATGAAACCATTGGTTCATTATTATCTCTTTGCCTTGATGATACCACTATCACTGGGTTGGAGAATTCCAATGATTCACACAGCTCTCTTCAAGGAGAAATCCCTTATTTCATTTTTAACTGTCCATTCCACTGCCCTGAGACACTGTATGGTACTCCTTTGTTCTAGACGTTCCTACCAGGGAAAAAATCTTCACAGCATCTTCTCGCCAACCCTCACAGAATTTTCATGATTCAAAGAGATCTTCCCTTGTTCTTCCAAATTCCAGAGAATCAGAGACTAGGGGAAGACCAAACAGTAAGCTCCTGCTTTAAATTTTAACTCATTTAACAATTTTAAAAAGCTTCAAGGGAAGGAGGCTTTACAAATTTTATTGTGAATTTTGCCGCAAAAATGATTTAAAATGAACATAAAATGCAGAGCTGTCTCAGAAAATATATTTAAAGCATTGTAGATAGTTGTTGAAGAACTTTGGTACCATTTGCATTTGAAAACATTGTCACAATGTTTAATCCCTGAAGGGTGTTCACAGTCACAGGTTGGGGTGTAGAGAGGTTTATACATAGTGGGACTGACAGAGAGATGAATAATAAGAATGAGATGTGCTACGAAGCTGAAGAAATGCAACCTCTTAAACCACAAAACATGTTTACACTCAAATTGCAGCCACTCCTCCACAAGTACAGAAAGAAACTCTTTGTCTTCATAAAATAATCTGTGAACATCAAGTGACATCAGTTTGCAATGCACCAAACATTTTAAACTGTAACCAGAACATCTGTAGCAGAATGGACTGTGAAAAAGGAACGTAAATGATTGTTACTGATTTTGTTCTGATCTGTTTTTTAACCAAATCTTTCACTGAGTGATAAACTGCTATGGATTAAGGTTGCAACTAATGGACCAGAACATCTGAAGCACTGACTGATAGTTTCAGCTGGTGACTCTCCATCACTCACTGGTGAAGTCGGTTCCTCGCTAAAGTTATTGATTGGGAAGATTCTCAAAAGTGTTTTTGAATGAGAATAAATTACTTGAATTCCTAGATATAACTTATTATTATATCTTTAAAATTAAAATCAGGAAAATGATGATTAATTATTCTCTCTTTGAGAAGTTTGTGCCCCTTTTAAATATAATACAGGACACAGAACAGTATACCACAGGAACAGGCCCTTCAATGCATCACATCTGCACTCACGAAGAGGCTGAATTAATCAGCCTGTTTACGTACTCTGAATCCCTCTATTCCCTGCCTGTTCACATGCCTGTCTAGATCCCTCTTAAACGGGAGTTCCCAACCAGAGGTCCACAGACCCCTCAGCTAATGGCAAGTAAATAAAGATTGGAAACCCCTGCTGTTAAATGTGGCCATTGTATCTGTTTCTACCACTTCCCTTGGCAGTGCATTCCAGGCACCCACCACTCTGCATGAAAATCTTGTCTCATAAATCTCCTTTAAGCACTCACCCCTCCCCCACCTTAAAGCTCTGTATTTGCCACCACTGCCACAGGGAGAAGACTCTATCTCTTTCGACCTCCTAAAATTTTATAAACGTCTCTCAGGTTGCCCTTCAGCCTCTACTGCTCCAGGGAAAACCTCTCTTATGGCTCCTACTCTCCATTGCAAGCTACAGCTGGTGAACCCCTTCTGTCCTCTATCCAAACCATCCTCATACTTCCTGCAATGAAGTGCACACATATATAGCCTCAGCAAAGTTTTTCCCGGCCGCAACATGACATCCTGAGTTTTATACCAATCAAGGTAAGTATCCTATACGCTTTCTGTACCACCTCTTCCGCTTGCTTTGCTACTTTCAGGGAACCATGGATTTCTGCAAGGTGCCTCTGTACATCAAAGCTCTAAAGGGCCCTGTCATCAGATGACCATTTTCAGAGAACTGCTTCTGAACAGCCACCTCCCGAAGCGTGGTCTAGATCTCCTGTCTGTCTGAGTTCTTTAGAAGATCAATTGGAAGCTGAAGATGGACTCACACTGGATGTAAAGCATTGGGAAGCCAAAGTAACTGTGTAAGTATGAGGCAACTTATTATGGAAATTCATGGTGAAAAATGAGCCCAAGACAGACACAATTACTTGACAACACATCGTAAAGTGGTTAAAAAGACAAACCTTATACAGAAACAGGTTCAGAAACAATCAGACAGTGAAAATATTTGGGCATTTTTAAAACAAATTGAAGCTAAGGGTTCGAAAGGATTGATGGATGAGATAACTGAAAGCAAAGATCTGACTTTGCAGTTGGCACCTATCAATGAATTATTTTGAAAAAAAATGCTCTAGAAAAACATCTTTCATACTTGTTTTTCACACTGAGGCTTCGCCTGTACCGTGACTAATATATAGCATGAAATTGAAAACAGCCCTTTTGGACAGCTAAAATACATTTCTACCTCCTTATTCTAACTTGATTGAGATCTGTTCAGTCAAGTGTGAATGCTTTCAGGTAAAGACACTGAAATTTATAGCCCCAGTGCAGAAGGCTTGGGTAGGTCATGATGATTAAGAATAAATTTTCTCACTGGAAATGAATAAATTTCACACACATTAATTATAACATACATCATTGAAGCACCTGATGGGTGTAACAAGATCACGATTAAACATAGTAACAAAACAAAATCTTTAGAAAAGAAAATAAGTAGGACGTGGAGGTTAAGTGAATAAAGCTTGAGAGTGTCAGATTAAAAATATCTCACCCTCAGGACAGGAATTTACATGAGCTAACTTAAGCAAACAAAAACATATTTTTCAATGTATAGTACAATTTTATGATGTTCCTATGCACCCTAGTGTTTAATATTGTTCCTGCAATGGAACTCATTTGGTAAAGATTGTTAAAGCATAGGCGACAGGTATTGACACTATTAAAAAGATGTAAGACCATGAATCAAAAATTGATGATCAGTTAAGTCAAAAATGGTGCTAGCTGCAAATCATGTGCTGAACAGTTCTGTTTAAAACCTTCCAGTTGTGAAAGTGGAAGCACTACTTTAAAACCCAAGACTGTGGTATTTTGTTGGGGCCAGATAAATGCTGATAAAATATGGTTGTCATCTCTTATCCTACCAGCAAACACATCTTTACCTTTCTTTCATGGTCTTCTGTCCTCTCCTATCAGATTCCCCCCTTTTCCAGCCCTTTATCTCTTTCACCAATCAAATTCTCAGCTCTTTACTTTACCCCACCCCCTCTCCTGGTTTTTATCTATCACCTCCCACAATCTTATTAATCTGACTTCTTCCCTTTCTTTACAGTCCTGATGAAGGGTCTCACCCCAAAACATCAACTGTACTCTTTTCCATAGATGCTGCCTGGCCTACAGAGTTCCTCCAGCATTTAGTGTGTGTTGCTCAGATTTCCAGCATCTGCAGATTTTCTCGTGTTTGTGATTTACTGATCCACTCCGAAGTCCCTGAAAAAGTTTAAGTCTTCCCCTTGATTGGAGTTCAGAGAAACCCTCTCTCATCGCTCCCTCTGTGAGATCTCTGATGCCCTCTGACTCTAAGACTATGTGCTACCACAGCCATATATCCCTCCTGGGAACTTGTCTTCACCACCATCTTGTGGCACTTGGCTTGCAAATCCATTTTCAGGCTTCTTGGTTCGGACCTACTGAGGACCCCAGGTACTCTCATTCATTTGACTGATTCTCCCTCCACCATGAGGAGATTCTGGTGGCCCTGTCTCAGTCACTGCCACATCGGTGGTGGGGAAGATGCTAGAGTCCATTATTAAGGATGAAATAGTGGCATATCTAGATAGCAGTGATAGGATTGGGCCGAGCCAGCATGGATTTACCAAGGGTAAATAATGCTTGACTAATCTGTTGGAGTTTTTCGAGGATGTAACCAGGAAGTTAGACGGGGGAGATCCAGTGGATGTAGTGTACCTCGATTTTCAGAAGGCATTTGATAAGGTCCCACGTAGGAGATTGGTGGGTGAAATCAAAGATCAGGGCATCGGGGGGAAGGCATTGACATGGATAGAAAACTGGTTGGCAGATAGAAAGCAAAGGGTAGCGGTGAATGGGTGTTTCTCAGAATGGCAGGTGGTGACTAGTGGGGTGCCACAGGGCTCGGTATTGGGACCACAGCTGTTTATAATTTACATCAACGATTTGGATGAAGGCATTGAAAATAACATCAGCAAATTTGCTGATGATACTAAGCTGGGTGGCAGGGTGACATGTGATGAGGATGTTAGGGGAATTCAGGATGACTTGGATGGGCTGGGTGAGTGGGCAGATACTTGGCAGATGATGTTTAATGTGAATAAGTGTGAGGTTATCCACTTTGGGAGTAAGAACAGGAAGGCAGATTATTATCTGAACGATGTAGAGTTAGGTAAGGGAGAAATACAAAGAGATCTAGGAGCCCTTGTTCATCAGTCACTGAAGGTGAATGAGCAAGTGCAGCAGGCAGTGAAGAAGGCTAATGGAATGTTGGCCTTTATTACAAAGGGAATTGAGTACAAGAGCAAGGAAATCCTCTTGCATTTGTACAGAGCCCTGGTGAGACCACACCTGGAGTATTGTGTACAGTTTTGGTCTCCAGGGTTAAGGAAGGACATCCTGGCTGTAGAGGAAGTGCAGCGTAGATTCAGGAGGTTAATTCCTGGGATGTCTGGACTGTCCTACGCAGAGAGGTTAGAGAGACTGGGCTTGGACACGCTGGAATTAAGGAGATTGAGAGGGGATCTGATTGAAACATTTAAGATTATTAAGGGATTGGACAAGATAGAGGCAGGAAATATGTTCCAGATGCTGGGAGAGTCCAGTACCAGAGGGCATGGTTTGAGAATAAGGGGTAGGTCATATAGGACAGATTTAAGGAAAAACTTCTTCTCCCAGAGAGTTGTGGGGGTCTGGAATGCACTGCCTCGGAAGGTAGTGGAGGCCAATTCTCTGGATGCTTTCAAGAAGGAGCTAGATAGGTATCTTATGGATAGGGGAATCAAGGGATATGGGGACAAGGCAGGAACCAGGTATTGATAGTAGATGATCAGTCATGATCTCAAAATGGCGGTGCAGGCTCAAAGGGCCGAATGGTCTACTTCTGCACCTATTGTCTATTGTCTATCTCCAGGATTCTCTCTCCTCCACCTGCAATGGACTTCTCCGATACTTTCTCCTCCACCGGATCCACACTTTCAACCATCGGTTCTTTGCCTTCCTCACATCCAGCAAGGGTCAGAAGGTCACCCATCTCCAGCCTGCAGAACTCCAGTGGCCCTGGATGCCCCCAATCCATGATCCCTGATGGACCACAATACCATCTGATGCCCCCAGATCATGAATCACTCCAAATCCATCTCCAGCCTCAATCTCTGTACTAGTGACATTAACATCGCCAGCAACGGTTCCAACGATTCCGAATGGATGCAGAACCCGGATTCCACCGCTATCAATGCCGGATCCTATGATCCAAACTGCTAATTACTCAACGTTGAACCCAAGCTCCAGCCTGGATCTTGACCAACAGCACCTCCAGGCCGAAACTTTATGTGTTGCCAGCAGATCCTCCATCTCACTTTCCCCCACCACCGGTCTGTAATCCTGTGTCTCTCAGGCCTCACCATCGGCTATTGGGTCCTTGGAGCCTCCATCTTCCTCCCACCCCACCTTCCATGAACACCCCAACCCTCCTTTCTCCTCAGACACTACCAACCCTCTTCCCCTCTCCAATCCCAGCTCTCATCCGTGCCAGATCTTCATCGTCCCCTCTGACCTTCCCCTCTCTGAGGCAGCACATTCTGTCCTCACTTAGGGTCTCACATTTGTCACCTCAGTGAGTTCTGCACCCGCCATGATGCCAAGCTCTTCTTTTGTCTCCATACCTACTTGCTTGGCAAGGATTCTCCTGCCCACACCACTGAAGCCTTGTCCCGACTTCAACCTTCCTCCTCTGTTTGGACACTCTGCTTTGATTTTCTTCTGCTATGGAGCTTTTCATTGTGAACTGCCAATGAGACATCAACTATCTCAACTTTAACACTCCTCTCTCCAATTCAAACCTCACTCCCTCTGAACATTTTGCTCTCCACTCTCTCTGCACTAATCCCAATGTCACCATCAAACCCACAGATAACAGAGGTGTTGTGTAGTCTGGCAGACTAACCTCTACCTTGCTGAGGCAAGGCGACAACTCTCAGACATCTCTTCTTACTTACCCCTTAAACAGGGCCTCACTAAGGAGCATCAGGCCATTATCTTCCACTCCATCACTGACCTCATCGACTCTGGGGGTCTCCCATCTACTGGCAAGAACCTCATAGTTCCCTTACCCCACACCTCCCAGTTCTACCTCCTACCCAAGCTCCACAAACTTGACTGTCCAGGTAGATCCATTGTTTCTGCCTGCTCCTGCCCCACAAACCTTGTGTCTGCATACCTCAACTCTGTTTTATCCCCTAATGATTTTAAATCCCCTGGACCCAGATGTTGCATTTTCACTATGGATCTCCAGTCTCTGTACACTGTTATACCCCATCAAGAGGGCCTTAAAGTTCTCCACTTCTTTCTGGACAGCAGACCCAACCAGTTCCCCCACCTCCACCACCACCCTCCTCCATCCTGGCAGGACTGGTCCTTACCCTCAACGATAACTCCTTTGGTTCCTCCTACTTCCTTCAAACCAAAAGTGTAGCCATGGGCACTTGTACAGGGTCCAGCTATGCCTGCCTTTTCATCAGCTACGTCCAACAGCCCATCTTGCAATTGTAATACCTGTGTAGTGGTTGTCTTATCTCGTGTGACTGGTCACCTCACTCTTTATGAGAAAAATCAAATTACATAGTATGACACTAAGTGGGCTCTAGGTATTGGAAGGAGGCAATGCATAGAAAACACACACTTCTGGAGGTAAGTTTTGTTTATAAATAAAAAACAAGATATACAAAATATTTGCGTGAGTAAGAACAATTCAACATTTCAAAATTCTCCTTAGGTTCCAAATTTCAGATATCAAACAAAAAGCAAATTCCTTTTCAGTTAGAATTGGTGATATTTATTAGAATAACCTTTGTTACTTCAGTTTCCCTAACTAGTGTTATTCCTTATTTAAAGGTTTACAGACTAACCTTTCCTTTTTATTTATCCCTAGTCAGAAAAACTATATAATTGAATTCCTATTCTTAAGTATTATGGTTAACTTCAGTTTCAGGTCAGTATGTCTACAAATCCAAATAAAAAATTACGTATCAATACAGCTTACCTCCTTTTACAATAATTCTCCAAAATCAGAACTTTAAAACTAAGTAAGTCTCCTTCAGTAACTTATCAAAATCTTTGCAAAAATAATCCATTCTTGCAGAAAATCAAATTCAGATCCTTCAAATGAAAATAAACTTATACATCCAACCGTATTAAACCCATTCCATTTTAATACGGTATTAAACCGTATTAAACCGTCATTAAATTCATTCCCATGCTGGTTCTTCGACCTTGGGTGGCTCGCCATCTTGTTTCGCTTCATTGGATGAAGTAGTTGAACATCCACCGAAGGTCGATTCACAATCACAATTCACAAAAGTAAAACTGACCAAATCCCTTGGTGTGATTGGAATTCCCGGCGACACGGTAGAGATCTTGAACACTTGTCTCTGCCGATATTGTCTCATCACAGCTGCTGCTTGTTATAGCCATAGCTTCAATAGATCCTTTATTGCTATCGTCTCTCCTCCAGGGCTTTCACCCTAAGGTTTTCAAGTAAGTAGGGTAGAGATACTCGCTACTAATTACACTATTAACAGTTTATATCATTAGTTTCTAATAGCTTGCTGCGTTTCTCTCACTTTCCCGTGCTGCATCGGCCACGCCTCGTTCTCACATAGCTTTTGTCCCCCCAAGTTCTTTTTTAATTCAATAAACCTTGTTTTCATCCCTCCACAGGCGGAGCTTTCTAACATTACATCTTTGGGTATAACTAAGCTGGGTTACACAAGCCTACACCGGCATTTCGCCCCTTCACTACATCGATGACTGCATTAGTGCTGTTTCCTACACCCGTGCTGAGCTCGTCCACTTCATCAACTTTGCCTCCAACTTCCACCCTGCCCTCAAGTTTATTGGCCCATTTCTGACACCTCTCTCCCCTTTCCCGACCTCTCTGACTCCACCTCTGGAGACAGTCTATCTACTTATATGTTTTACAAACCCACTGACTCACACAGCTACCTGGACTATATACTCTTCCCCACTATCACTTGCCATTCCTTTTCTCAGTTCCTCCGTTTCCATCGCATCTGTTGGTAGAATGAGGCTTTTCATTCCAGAACAACTGGGATGGTCTCCTTCATCAAAGAAAGATGTTTCTCTTCCTACAGCACCAACACTGCCCTCACTCGTAGCTCTTTCTTTTTGCACACATCTGCCCTCACCCCATCCTCCCACTGCCACTCTGGGGATTGGGTTCCTCTTGCCCTCACAAGCCTCCACATCCAGCACATAACTCTCCTTAACCTCCCCCATCTCCAACGGGATCCCAGCCCACCAAGCACATTGGGATTCCCCCACCCCACACTCTGTTTTCTGCAGGGATCGCTCCCTTGTCCATTCGTTCCCTCCCCACTGATCCCCTCCTGGCACTCATCCTTACAAGCAGAAGAAGTGCCACACTTGCCCCTACACCTCCTCCCTCACTACCATTCAGGGTCCCAAACAGTCCTTCCAGGTGATGCAGCACTTACCTGTGAGTCTGTTGGGGTCATTTACTGTATCTAGTGCTCCCAGTGTGGCCTCCTGTATATCAGTGAGATCTAACGTAGTTTGAAAGACCGCTTCATTAAGCACCTTTGCTGTGTCCGCTACAAAAGGCGTGATTTCCTTGTGGTCACCCATTTCAATCCTACTTCCTATTCCCATTCCAGTATGTCAGTCCATGGCCTACTCTACTGCCAGGATGAGGCCACACTCGGGTTGCAGGAGCAGCCTTTTATCCTGTCTGGATAGCCTCCGAAAATCAATTTCCTGAACTTCTGATAATTGCCCCTCCTTCTCTCCTTCACCATGTTACCCTCTCACGCCTTCTCTTCTCACCTGCACATCACCTCCTTTTGGTGCACCTCCCCCTTTTCTTTCTTCCATGACCTTCTGTCCTCTCCTATCGGATTCCCCCTTCTCCAGCCCTTTATCTCAACTTCCCAGCTCTTTACTTCACCCCCTCCATCTCCTCCAGTTTCACCTACCACTTGCCACCTTCCTCCCCCTCCCCCCACCTTCGTACTTTACTTCACACTTCCCTTTCTGGTACTGATGAAAGGTCTTGGCCTGAAACATCAAGTGTTGAACATTTTGTGTATGTTCCATATCTTTAACTCCCCCCCCCTCCACTTTCCACAGGGATCGCTCCTTCTGTGATTCCCTTGTCCATTCATCCCTCCCCACTCACCTCCCTCTCGGCACTCATCACTGCAAGTGGCCAAGTTGCTACACCTGCCCATGCATCTCCATCCTCACTGCCATTCAGGGACTCAAACAGTCCTTCCAGGTGGGGGAACACTTCACCTGCGAATCTGATGGGGTCATCTATTGTGTCCAGTGCTCCTGATGTGGCCTCCTCTACAACGGTGAGACCCGTCGTAAATTAGGGGCCCGCTTTGCCGGGCAACTCCGCTCAGTCCACCAAAAGTGGACTTTCCCAGTGGCCACATTTTAACTACTGTTCCCATTCCCATTTCAACAATTCGGCCCACAATGAGGCCACTCTCAGGGTGGAGGAGCAACACCTTATATTCTGTCTGGGTGGCCTCCAACCTGATGGCATGAACATTGATTTCTCCTTCTGGTAAATAAAAGTTTCCCTCCCCCTCTCCTCCTCTTCTATTCTCCACTCTGGCTGTTTACCTCTTCTCACCTGCCTATCACCTGCCCCTGGGTGCCCTCCTCCTTCTTTATCTCCTATGGTCCATTTTCCTCTGTACTCTCTGCCCAATGAAGCAGTGGAGGCTACCTCAGTAAATATATTTAAGACAAGCTTGGATAGATGTTTGCATAGAAGGGGAATTAAGAGTTATGGGGAAAAGGCAGGTAGGTGGAGATGAGTCCATGGTCAGATCAGCCATGATCTTATTGAATGGTGGAGCAGGCTCAATGGGCAGATGGCCTACTCCTGCTCCTATCTCTTGTGTTCTATCAGATTCATTCCACTCCAGCCCTTTACCTTTCCTACCCCCGGCTTCATTTATCACCTTCTTGCTATCCTCCTTCCCCTTCCCCCCACCTTTTTATTCTGGCGTCCTCTCCCTTCCTTTCCAGTCCTGATGAAGTGAGTGTTATGAACGCGGTCTTCCACTCATCTCCCTGGTGGGTCATATGTACTCCATAGATCCAGTTTAGTGAAGATCTGGGCCCTGCAATCTGACAGCATGAACATCGATTTTTCGAACTTCTGGTTATTTCTCTCCCCTCCCCCTTCTTTACATTCTGCTTCCCACTTACCCACCCCTCCTCTTTTCCTCACCTCCCTCTGGTGCCCCTCCTTCTCTTTCTCCAATGGTATACTCTCCTCTCCTGTTAGATTTCTTCTTCTTCTTCAGCCCTTTACCCTTTCCACCTATCAACTCCCACCTTCTCACCTCATACAATTGCCCCTCTCACCTGGATTCACTTATAACCTGCCAGATTAAACTCCTTCCCCTCCCCTATCTCCTTGTACATGTTTCTTTTCCCTTTCATTTCCAGTCCTGATGAAGGGTCTCAGCCCAAAATGTCAACAGTTCATTCCTCTCCACAGATGCTGCCTGACCTGTTGAGTTCCTCCAGAATTCTGGAGTATTACTCTGGATTTCCAGTATCTGCAGAATCTCGTGTTTAAGAGGTGCATATTATTCACCTCCTTCGCACTCCATCTATCCACATCCCTTATGAGGAGTCCCCATCTGTTGAATCAGCATCACAGCTCCTAAGCAGGGAAGAAAGTTAAATTATACTTATAGTTCCTATATTGAATTGACTTCGTTACTTACATCTTTCATACACGAGTAAAAATCTTTACGTTACGTCTCTGTCCAAATTTAGAGTAATTTGTAAGTAATAGTATGTACAACAGGACACTCAATGTAACATAGAAATACAATTGTATCAGTGTGAATTAATCAGTCTGATGGCCTGGTGGAAGAAGCTGTCCTGGAGCCTGCTGGTCCTGGCTTTTATGCTGCAGTACTGTATCCCGGATGGTAGCAGCTGGAACGGTTTGTGGTCGGGGTGACTCGGGTCCCCGATGATCCTTCAGGCTCTTTCTACACACGTCTCTGTAAATGTTGTGAATAGTGGGAAGTTCACATCTAAGATGCGCTGGACTGTCCACACCACTCTCTGCAGAGTTCTGAGATTGAGGGAAGTACAGCTCCCATACCAGGCAGTGATGCAGCCAGTCAGGATGCTCTCAATTGTAGAAACACATACCAATCCTCATAGAGGGATCAGAAGTGGAGAGAGTGAGCAGCTTAGAGTTCCTGGGTGTCAAGATATCTGAGGATCTAACCTGGTCTCAGCATATTGATGTAGTGATAAAGAAGGCAAGACAGCGGCTATACTTTATTAGGAATTTGAAGAGATTTGGCATGTCAACAAATACACTCAAAAAGTTCTATTGTTTTGCCATGGAGAACATTCTGACAGGCTGCATCACTGTCTGGTACGGAGGGGCTGCTGCACAGGACCAAAAAAAAGCTGCAGAAGGTTGTAAATCTAGTCAGCTCCATCTTGGGCACTAGCCTACAAAGTACGCAGGACATCTTCAGGAACTGGTGTCTCAGAAAGGCAGCGTCCATTATTACTGACGTCCAACACCCAGGCCATGTCCTTTTCTCACTGTTAGCATCTGGTAGGAGATACAGAAACCTGAAGGCACACACTCAGCGATTCCAGAACAGCTTCTTCTCCTCTGCCATCTGATTCCCAAATGGACATTGAAGCTTTGGACACTACCTCAGTTTTTGTTAATATACAGTATTTCTGTTTTTGCACATATTTTAAAAAATCTATTCAATATACATAATTGATTTACTTGTTTATTTATTATTATTTTTATTGTATTTATTACTTTGTCTCTCTCTGCTAGATTATGTATTACATTGAACTGCTGCTGCTAAGTTAACAAATTTCACATCGTATGCCGGTGATAATAAACCTGATTCCTTAGGATTTGGGGACCCATACCAAATTTCTTCAACCGTCTGAGATGAAAGAGGTGTTGTGGTGTGTTTTTCACCGCACAGCCGATACGTACGGACCACGTGAGGTCGTCAGTGATGTGTATGCTTCTCTCAACCCCAGATCCATTTATGTCAATAGAGGTTAGCCTGTCTCCATTCCTCCTGAAGTCCACAACTAGCTCCTTTGTTATTGCGACAAATAAAATTGACACACTGGTGAAGATTTATGGAAAAGAAACATTTATTTGTCAGCATTTAGATGGCTGACAATGCACTCTCGACTTCGGCCAGATCAGCCTAATGAGGTTCATGGTTGTATCTTCTCCTGAGTAAGCTTCGTGCCATCTCTTTCAGCATTCTCTTGCGTTAAATCAAACTCATTCATACTTTGCTCTCTATCAAGTCATCCTAAACCTCGAGGATCTGCCAGACTCATTTTACATGGGAACAAGTGTTATGCAACCAGCAGCGATAGATATGAAATTGAGTCGGGTTTTTATAAATAAAAAACAATATTTATTAACCTCTACTCAAAAACATCGAAAAGTAAACAAACAGTCAAACTTAAAGATAATTCTTACCAAATCTTATTAAAGTGCAGTCTTAAAGTGGTAGATTAATAAGTCCATATGATTCATAAAGTAAGTGAGGAGAGGCTTCCCGAACCCATGATGGATCAATGCTTGAAGAAAAGACGAAACTGCTGAGCAGATCCCAGTCGAGAAATGCCTTTTCCGAAGAGAGCCCGAAGAATAAGATTTCTCAAAGTAACTGACCTTTCACCGGAGGTGGTCACCACACACCCGAGACCTTGCAGTGATGAACCAAAAGTGTGTTCCACAATCCACGTCAATCACTTCGAGACACACAGAATGCCATTGATTTCTACCCAATTCTTTGGGATCGCACAAAGCTGCCAATTCTTCACTCTCTCTCACCTTCTACGGTTACATAACCACCGACTGTGCCTGCCAACAAAACAACTACGCAACAAACACCAGTCTCCCCTTTTATACCGGCTGGAACATGCCATCACATCACCACTATCAGGAGACAATTACATCATACCAATATCATGAGACCATATAACCATTACAGCACGGATACAGGCCAACTCGGCCCTTCTAGTCCGTGCCTACGCTTACACTCACCTAGTCCCACTGGCCCGCACTCAGCCCATAACCCTCCATTCCTTTCCTGTCCATATACCTATCCAATTTTACTTTAAATGACAATACTGAACCTGCCTCTACCACTTCTACTGGAAGCTCATTCCACACAGCTATCACTCTCCTGAGTAAAGAAATTCCCCCTCGTGTTACCCCTAAACTTTTGCCCCCTAACTCTCAAATCATGCTCAAATCAGACAATTACATCATGCTCACAAGAAACTCACAGAACAGATAACACAAGTCCTTTGGCACACTAAACCCACACGTCAAGCACCTATTCACACTAGTCCCATCAGTTGCCACCACATTCTGTCACCCACCTACACACACAAGCAATCTACTGTGGCCTGTTAAGCTACCAACCTGCATACTTTTGCCATGTGGGAGAAAAGTGGAGCCCCCAGAGGAGACACATGCAGTCAGAGAGAGAGCATACTCATTCCACCCAGACAGCACCCAAGGTCAGGATCGAAGCCATAAGGCAGCATTGCAGTTCTCCCTTTGTCATAAGCCGGGTGTTGAATCCAGACCCAGCTGCAGGACACAGACACTGGAGTCCCGGAAACAGGACGAGACGGAACCCAAGGACGGGACGGGATGCAGTCTAGGCAGGGGAAGCAGGACCAGGACGAGGGACTGGGAACAAGGGGCCTGGGGTGGACTCCGAGCCCGAGACTGGACAAGGGCCCAGAACCTGGGTCTTGCCTCGGGCTCGGATCCCCAAACCCAGGCGAGGACATGATGAGGCTTGGCTAGGGACTTGGGCTTTGGGTCAAGGCTGGAGGCCAGAGGCTGCAGGCTTGGAGAACTCAGAGGCTGGAGCCAGGGGCAGACTAGGAACTATACATCAACATGGAGCCAGGACTTATTCTCTGACAAGCCAGGACTCATCTTTAACAGGACACTGACATGAGACAGGACAGTACACAAACAGAGCCGGGACTTATCCACCGACAAGCCGGGATTCATCTTTAACAGGACACTGACATGAGACGGGGACAGTACACAAACATAGAGCCGGGACTTATCCACCGACAAGCCGGGATTCATCTTTAACAGGACACTGACATGAGACGGGACAGTACACAAACATAGAGCCGGGACTTATCCACCGACAAGCCGGGATTCATCTTTAACAGGACACTGACATGAGACGGGACAGTACACAAACATAGAGCCGGGACTTATCCACTGACAAGCCGGGACTCATCTATAACTCTACACCAAGGTGGGGCAGGACCATCTGTCGGGTAACAGCAGAATGGCCTGACCTACCCAACAGAGGCAAAGACAAGACAAGACAGATTCCCCCCGCAGGGCAACGGCAGAACGGCCTGACTTACCCCATGGAGGCAAGGACAAAACAAGACAGATCCCCCCCCCACCGCAGGGCAACGGCAGAACGGCCTGACTTACTCCACGGGGTGAGGACAGGAAGAGACAAACACCAAGGAACGACAGACTGTTCCACCTCTGCATCGGGGTAACTCCGAGTAGCCATTACGGCCGGCAACCTTGGCTGGCTACGGAAGCAACCGGATCCCTACCTAGCTCAGAGTGGCTGATGGCCACCCAGCTGGCCCAGGAAACAACTGAATCCATAGCGCAATGACCCATCTGACTATTACCAGCAAGGCTCCCAGAAGCCATGGTTCTCCAACACAGCCCCAAGGATGGCAAGAGTCCATTCTAGCCTTCCACCAGCCATCTGCACCATGAGTATCTTGACAAGATAACCCCAACCCCAATACCAGGGCCACTTATATTCCAGTTCCAATATGAGCCTCAGGTGTTTCTGGTTAAGTCCAACTGCAGCAAGGGACCGCCAGAAAACTCGGAGTCTGGAGCTCGCGGACCGGACCACGGACTTCAGACTGAACCACCACACCCCTAAAGAAATGGGGTAAGTTATGTGATCTGAAAAGGGCCTTGGTAACTAGCAGGCCAACTTTTATCATATCTCTACTTGCTCTTGATCTGCCCTTTGCTGATGATGGGTCTAGAGACATGTATGGACCAAACCATACAGGAATAGCAGATTTGCTTCCTGGACAGGTATTAGTAAGCTAGCTTTGTCTTTAAACAGCCCTGTACTTTAATGCTTGTGACTGCTAAGAACTGCTGTGATTTTTAATTTATTTAATTACTTGAATTTGTATTCTCCAGCTGGTCCTTTGGAACATCAGTAGTGTGGGTATTTGGAAAGCAGTCTAATTAACCACGGTGCTGTGTGCATACTCCCGAGAAGTGAGGCAAAGAAAGAAAGAATAGGAATGGGAGTCAAAATGTGAGCCCTAACTTCTGCCACAGCACTATGCTCCCTGCCACTCACCAGGGTAATGGAGAACATGGTAGCTGATCTGCCACAGCAAGTTCCCTAAACAACGAGGCGTCACAGAAACTGACCGCTCAGCCATAAGACATAGGAGCAGAATTAGGCTATTCAGGCCATCGAGTCTGCTTCGCCATTTGATCATTCCTGATTTACCTTCCCTTTCAAACCCATTTCCTGCCTTCTCTACATAATCTTTGACACCTTTACTAATTAAGAACCTGTGACATAAGCACGTAAGTGCAATTGGAAAGAAAGCATGATAGTGCCTCTTCCTTAGGAGTTTGTGAGGATTCGGCATGGCATCTAAAACTTTGACGAATTTCTATAGATGTGTGGAAGTGAGTATACTGCATCGCAGCCTGGTATGGAAACACCAATGCCCTTGAGTGGAAACCCTACAAAAAGTAGTGGATACGGCCCGGTCCATCACAGGTAAAGCCCTCCCCACCATCAATCACAGCTATTCAGAGAGCTGTCACAGGAAAGCAGCATCCACCATCAGGAACCCCTGTCACCAAGGTCCAGCTCTCTTTCCATTGCCGCCATCATGAAGAAGATACAGGAGCCTCAGGACTCACCAATTATTACCCCTCAACCATCAGGCTCTTGAACCAGAGGGGTAACTTCACTCACCTCATCATTGAAATGTTCTCATGACCTATGAACTCACTTTCAAGGACTCTTCATCTCACGTTCTAGGTATTTATTACTTACTTGTTATTATTATTTTGTTTTCTTTTTCTTTTTGTAGTTGCAGTTTGTTGTCTTTTTCACACTGGTTGTACACCCAGTTGGTGTGTCTTTCTTTCATTCCAGTACAGTTATTAGATTTAAAGAGCATGCTTGCAAGAAAATTGATATCAGGGTTTAATATTGTAACATATATGTACTTTAGTAATAAATTTATTTTGAACTTTGAATGAGGCTGCGAATCAGCAGTCACTGTCCATGGAAGGACTGAGTTCGAGCGGTCACTCTCCTCAATATAGACAGAGGATATTTTTGAAACTCTGAGATTTATGTGATTATTGGTGTGGACTGTAGTTTATATTGATCTCCTTCAGTCATCTGTGTTTTCTTATTGCCGATTGGCAGGTTGGGGGTTTGATTTTCTTGTTTCTGAACGGCGGGTTGGGCAATATGTTAGTTTTTGTGCAAGGGAGGGGTTGGGGATTTGGGGTCTGATGTTCTTGCTGCTGTTTTCCATGTGGGGGATGTTAGTTTTATGTCTGCAAGAGAGGGGGTCGGGGTTTTGATGTTATTGTCACTGGGTTTTTTTGCTTGTGGGCGCTAAGTTATTTTTTTGTGAGAGAGTGGGCTGGGGGCTTGGGGTTTGTGTTTCTTTTCCTTTTTCTTGTGGGGGGTGGGTGATACCTCCTCTTTCAATGACTTCCACGGTTTTTCGGTATTTCATGGCTATCTGGAGAAGATGAATCTCAGAGTTGTATTCTGCGTACATATTTTAAAAATAAAATGAACCTTTAACCTTTGAACCTTTAAATATACCCAAAGTCTTGGCCCCCACAAACATCTGTGGTAATGAATTCCACATCTTCACCACCCTCTGGCTATATGTTCCTCATCATAAAATCTCCAAATCCGTGCCAACCCATTTACAATAATCTTACATTAACCCCAGATTTTATTTTCCCTACATTCTTGACAATTTCCCCCAGATTCTACCACCCACTACATGCTGGACTCAGTTTCTAACAATAGACAATAGACAATAGGTGCAGAAGTAGACCATTTTGCCCTTCGAGCCTGCACCACCATTTTGAGATCATGGCTGATCAACTACTATCAATACCCGGTTCCTGCCTTGTCCCCATATCCCTTGATTCCCCTATCCATAAGATACCTATCTAGCTCCTTCTTGAAAGCATCCAGAGAATTGGCCTCCACTACCTTCCGAGGTACCCACCAAATTACGTTTCCTTGTTTGGACAACGTGCACACTAGACCCAGACAGCACTCAAAGTCAGAATTGAACCCAGGACTCTGGTCCTATGAGACAGCTGCTCTCTAGCTGTGTCCCTGTGCCAATAATTTGTCTTCCTCAACAGAGGAATAACCTTTGGCAAAACATCATGAGAGCATCCGCTTGCTTTCTTCCCAATATCCTGGGAACCTTTACATCCAACTGAGAGTAAATGGGAATTTGATTTTAAGACTTCACCTGAAATAACCATTTTTAAGAGTGATGTACTGAAAGAGGTACTGGAACCTAAAGCAAATGCTGCTGGAGAGAAAGAGGGACTGGACTGAAAGAGAACTACTGGGGAAAACTGCTGTATTCTGTTACTTTTAATCCAGTTTTATTCCACCCACAGAACTGATCAGCTGGGAACCTCTGTCAATGAATCTGTATGGAGCTAAGGAGGCAGATGGGCAAGATGACACAGAGCAAGTCAGAGGAAACAGAAAAATAAATGACCTGCTCAATTCTTTATCAGGTGAAGCAGGATAATGTGAATATTAACACTGCTTCATTTCTCTGTAGGTATTGTTACCCTTTCCAGTTTAGTCCATTTGCCACTTCCATTCACCATAAACACAAATTTGTCCTTGAGTTTCAATCCACTAGAATTAACCCAACTCTTCTTCTGGCCAAATTTAGTTTGTCAAAGTTTGTGGAGAGGTTAGAAGCATCATTTTGTGTTTTTCCTAGTAACCCTCTTCTGTGAAGCCATTTCCTCTTTCTATACCAGTCCTTGATCTGGCAGCAAAGGTGGTGATTTCACTTGAGATCTGACACTCTGATACTATATACTTGCTAAAGGATTGTGTGGTTATGATTCAGTATTGGCATATGTTCCATTGTTAAATCTATGGAGGAGATATAAATTATCAATTGCATTTGTGTGACATCTATTGACCATCCCCCAATTATTGCAGGAAAGGAATTTTATTTCTTTTAAGGAGTGGCCCTATTGTGAGACAGTTTAGAAGTACAACGGGCATGAAGGTAGTAGGTTGTAGATGAAGGATGTCCTTCCCAGATGAACCAGGTGAATTATTTTTAAGTCTGGTCACATTTCATGGACTGTAGGTTCTGAGGAAGTGGAGTGGTTTGGGATCTTTCAGAGTCTCAGTAAAAAAAGGAAACACTAGTTCCATCTCCAAGCTGTTTTATTGCAGTTGCATCTCCACAATCAATCTCAGTCTCCCTGAACCAGGGAAGATGAATTTCCCTGTCATAATCTGTTGCCAGCAAACTCACACTTAGTCCATTGTATAGTTACCAGAGAGAAAAAAATTACAGCCCTCACTAATAAAGTCCTAGATGCAGCATTCGAGCTGGACAGTGTGACTCAACAGATGGTCCAGCAGCTTGCCCTCGAGTTACACTGCAGTGCCTTCGATGACCCGTAGGGCCTGAAAGCAATTGTGTGCAATAACTTCTACTTTGTATTTAAGATAAATTTCAATTGGTAAATGATGAGTAAGAATTTGAATGTGATTTATATTATCTGCCCAGGTGGAGGGCAACCACTTGCATCAACCAATAGAGTTATAAGGCACAGAAACAAGCTCTTCAGCCCACCACATCTATGCCAACCATTAAGGACCTATCTATACTGATACCATTTACTAGAACATGGTCAGTAGTCTTCAGTGCCTTGTCGATTCGAGCATTCATTCAGATGCTTCTAAATGTTATAATTTACTTTGCTTTGCTTGTAAATTTCAGGTTCCATGGATTATTTCCAATTCCTTCTTGAAGCCTATCTCCTTCTTGAACCAGTCTGGCATAGGATTTTTACATAACCTCTTGTCCGTACTGGGCCGGATAGCACAGTAACATCCCTGGGACAGAGGAAGTGGTGGGGTGGAAATGATTGCCCAGTCCCTCTCCAAAGATTATCAGGGAAGCTGGCATTTGATTTAGGGGATGCCTCCCCCAAGTAAACTTTACATGTTAAATGGCTTGACACCCACTGCTTGGCTTGAGCAAGTCAAGTCTTGATCAGTGCTTGAGGAGGGAAGGAACAGGGGAACACTATCAGCTTCACCTGGTCATTACTCAACATTACATCACAGCATTTTAATACAAATTCTCAGTGGTCTAAGAAGTTTCTGAAATGCATGTGTTACATCAAGCATTTATATGAATAAACAGAACTCAAGGAAACAAACCACCATTAAATAACACAGAAATAATATATTTTGGAATTTAAAGACAGTATAAGAGCTATTTATCAAACCCCTGGAATCAATTCTTATACAGACCAATCCTGGGTTACAAATGCCTGAATGATAGACATCCCTACATACAAACAAGCTCCCACAATATTGTTAAATTCAAAAGCCCAACACATGTACATGTGTTCGTTCCTATGAATGCCAGAATCAGTTTTTTCTTTCTACCAACTTCTGGTAATTGATTTTTTCTTATCAGACCTGGGTGCTTTTGATGCTGTTCATTACAATACTATGATGGTATAGTTGTCACTTTGAGTGACTTTTGCGTATTTTCCAATTTACGGACAAATCGACTTACGGGCATCTGTAAACATTGGTTGCCTGGGAAGTCCTGTAACTAGTAACATTCTATAATGATGGCTGCATTGACAATATAGGGGTATGTTTCAAATGCTAAAATGTCTAATCACTTAAGTTACCCCCCCGATTACAATAATGAATGACAGAGCAGAAACATTAACCATAAGCCTGCATTATTTTCTAAATGTGGCCTACTCCAGAACGATCCATAGATTAAAGAAAGCTATGACTGATAATTTCCCTCCTTGAACCTGGGTTGCTGAGACCAACTCTAGTGACTCGATGAGCTATGAGATCCATTTACTCATTGCAAACCAAACAGTGAATTGGGGACCTTTTACTCAATATCAAGTGTACCCTCCCACTGGCCAGAAGAGGATAGAATAGTGGGTTTATTGGAAAACTCTTACAAGATCAATAAAGGCAATATCATTTTAAATTGGTTTCAGGCACTCCCAGTTCCAAAGGTTGTCACCCACACAGAAAAATACACACACACATGCAAACAAAGTGTAATAAGAGCTGATCTGGCAGTTCCTTACTGCCAACAGTGTTTCGCCTGATCGCCTTGAACGTAGAAGAGCTTGGCTTGTTGTATTGTGCTGTTGAGGTTTGCACGTTGAGTTGAGGTAATAGCCAGGCCCACAGATCTGGAGAGCCTTAAGCATATATGGTGAGCTGCAGCCACTGTGGAAAAGTTCGAGTAGATTGGAAAGAGAAATAGAATACACAATCAGCACACAGTGATGAAAATGAAGTTATAATCTCAGACTTTTCCTTCACTGACCAGTGAATTGGACCAATTGGTCATTGGTCAGAATTGGTCACTGACTATCAATTTTTTTAAAAACCCACTTTGTGAAGTACTCCAAGGCATACAGAGTGTGTAAAGCCAAGTATGATTATTTCAGGCACTGTCATAATTAAGCCTCTGTGAGTAAGGCAAAGGATCACAGGTCTAGGGGAATTTCTGCAATACCCCTCCCACTCCCCACTGCCCAACCAAGAACAAAACAAGTACTGTTCTATAATTTGCATTCCGTCTCTATAACTAACTCATCACACTCCAAAACCCTGGCCCCGGAAACGGTGTCAGATAAGGCACAATCATGGAGGAATGCAGTAACAATGATAATTTAATTTGCATTCCTGTCTGTCGAAGCAGCTTCAGCAAAGGGTAGCAATGGAGTTGCCCCTTTAAACCACCCCACCCATCTCCTCAAATGGAAAACAAGCCAGAGGCCGACTATTTCAGGTGAGAGGACTACAGAATGCAAACTTGTAAGTAGGGACATGCCACCTTTATTCCAGAGGTATATGATGAATTCGATTTGGCTCTGTTTCGAAAGGTGCTGTCCATCTCTAGCTTAGAAGTTGAATCATGTGGCACTGATGTATGTTAATTTTTTTATACATCAGAGTAAATTGCATTGGAACTTATTCCTGATTAAAGTGGCACCAGTCACAAACTCAAAGGTCCACATGATGATCATTATAGGAGATCTCAGAGAACCAGGAGTACAGCACACTGAGGTTTGCTTTGATTGTGGTTTAAAGGGACACATTACAGCACTTCACAAACAGCTCCTAAACTGGTTGGAGACAGCTCATACACCTTCCAAACTAAGGGCTTACGCATAACATAATTAATATAAAATAACATTGCACTTGAATCCTGGAGGACAGCAGGACCTGGGGAAGGAGACACATGCTGGGGAATTCATTCTCACACACAGCAGTCTGCACAACATAATGCCCCTAGGTTATGACAGGGCTCCGTTCTTGGGTACTATTCGGAACTCAAGCAGCAGTTCCACACGTGAGCTGCCAGAACAAAATAGTAGAGGCAGAAACAGTACGATATGTAAAAGATAACTTGACAAGTACTTCCATGAGCAGGGCACGGGGAATTAATGCTGGTAGCGAGGCTGAGGGGTGACCTTGTAGAAGTTCATAAACTCTTGAGGGGCATAAATAAGGTGGGTGGTCCTGGGGTGGAGGTACTTAATGAATACTTTGCTTCTGAGGTACTTAATGAATACTTTGCTTCAGTATTCACTACAGAAAAGGATCTTGGCAATTGTAGTGATGACTTGCAGCAGACTGAAAAGCTTGAGCATGTAGATATTAAGAAAGAGGATGTGCTGGAGCTTTTGGAAAGCATCAAGTTGGATAAGTCACCGGGACTGGATGGGATGTACCCCAGGCTACTGTGGGAAGTGAGGGAAGAGATTGCTGAGCCTCTGGCAATGATCTTTGCATCATCAATGAGGACAGGAGAGGTTCCAGAGGATTGGACAGTTGCAGATGTTGTTCCCTTATTCAAGAAAGGGAGTAGGGATAGCCCAAAAAATTATACACCAGTGAGTTATACTTCAGTGGTTGGCAAGTTGATGAAGAAGATCCTGAGAGACAGGATTTATGAACACTTGGAGAGGTATAATATGATTAGGAATAGTCAGCATGGCTTTGTCAAAAGCAGGTCGTGCCTTACGAGCCTGATTGAATTTGTTGAGGATGTGACTAAACACATTGATGAAGGTAGAGCAGTAGATGTAGTGTATATGGATTTCAGCAAGGCGTTTGATAAGGTTCACCATGCAAGACTTATTGAGAAAGTAAGGAGGCATGGAATCCAAGGGGACATTGCTTTGTGGGTCCAGAACTGGCTTGCCCGCAGAAGGCAAAGAGTGGCTGTAGACGGGTCATATTCTGCATGGAGGTCGGTGACCAGTGGTGTTCCTCAGGGGTCTGTTCTGGGACCCCTACTCTTTGTGATTTTTATAAATGACCTGGATGAGGAAGTGGAGTGATGGGTTAGTAAATTTGCTGATGATACAAAGGTTGGGGGTGTTGTGGATAGTGTGGAGGGCTGTCAGAGGTTACAGTGGGACATCGATAGGATGGAAAATTGGGCTGAAAAATGGCAGATAGAGTTCAACCCAGATAAGTGGTTCATTTTGGTAGGTCAAATATGATGACGGAATATAGCATCAACAGTAAGACTCTTGGCAGTGTGGAGGATCAGAGGGATCTTGGGGTCCGAGTCCATAGGACACTCAAAGCTGCTACGCAGGTTGACTCTGTGGTTAAGAAGGCATATGGTACATTGTCCTTCTTCAATCATGGGACTGAGTTTAAGAGCCAAGAGGTAATGTTGCAGCTATATAGGACCCTGGTCAGACCCCACTTGGAGTACTATGCTCAGTTCTGGTCACCTCACTACAGGAAGGATGTGGAAGTCATAGAAAGGGTGCAGAGGAGATTTACAAGGATGTTGCCTGGATTGGGGAGCATGCCTTATGAGAATAGGTTGAGTGAACTCGGCCTTTTCTCCTTGGAGCAATGGAGGATGAGAGGTGACCTGATAAAGGTGTACAAGATAATGAGAGGCATTGATCGTGTGGATAGCCAGAGGCTTTTTCCCAGAGGCTAGCATGAGAGGGAATAGTTTTAAGCTGCTTGGAAGTAGATATAGAGGAGATGTCAGGGGTAAGTTTTTTTACGCAGAGAATGGTGAGAGCGTGGAATGGGCTGCCAGCGGCAGTGATGGAGGTGGAAATGATAGGATCTTTTAAGAGAGTCCTGGATGGGTGCATGGAGCTTAGAAAAATAGAGGGTAAGCCTCGGTAGTTCTAAGGTAAGGACACGTTCGGTACAGCTTTGTGGACCGAAGGGCCTGTATTGTGCTGTATGTTTTCTATGTTTCTAAAAGTTAAAGGTTTATGGCGAGAGGGGAAGGATTTGAAGGGGACCTGAGAGGCAAGTTTTCACAGAGTGTGGTAAGCATTTGGAAACTGCCAGAGGAAGTGGAAGGTATGGGTACAATTATAAATGCACAGGTTCATGGATAGGAAAGATCACAGGGGGGCAAATGGAACAACCTCAGGAAAGAACCTTGATAGGGTTGAAGGGCCTCCTTCTGTAATGTACATCTCGGTGTCTTCCAAGTGGGATTAGTATAGCGGGCAGAAGGGCCTGTTCTGTGTTGTGCAGCTTCATGACTCTGAGTTGTAGGGGTCTGGGCAAATGTGATTTACACCTTTCAGTGCCCACTTGGGACTTCGGTTTCCTGCTGAGGAACTGTGACTTTCCCATAAGATGCACTTACCTCTAGTACATTCAGTTTAATAATTCCATCTCCATCTTTATCAAATGCATGGAAAGCTCCTGCAGAACAGAAAGGATAAAGTTTCCACACTCAAAGGCACCCATACAAAGAACGTAATGCTGATTTATTCCACAGCACAGAGAGCACCATGGGAATTCATGTGCTCCGACAAAAACTGAGCCTGAGCAGTTTGCTGAGACAAAACTACAGAAGAGAAACAGATCTCTCAGCCCATCAATAACGTATATACATTAATTCCTCTCCCTCCCCCTTTATCTTCCTCATAGACCTCCATATTTTACCATACCTACAAATTTACAGTGGACAGTTAACCTACCAATCCTGAAGAAACATACAGGGTCACCGGGAGAACATGCAAACTCCACACAGGCAGCAGCAGGGGTGGGGACTGAAATCATGTCATTGGCAGCGTGAGGCACCAGCTCAACCAGCTGTGTCACTGTGCCATCTTCACTGAACCTGGCAGCACCCAGCACTGGAGAACATTGTTGAGCACACGGAAAGATGCTCCACTTATAGTCTACACTTTATCCATTCTCTTGTTTCTTTAGAGGGGTCATGCAAGGTTATAGTTCTACAAATCTGAACACTCCACCTATCTACAATACATGACAAAGGGATGCTACACACTCAGTGAACTGTGGAAAGAGCTTAACACGGCCTAATGTCAATCTTAGCTTCTGACAGCCCAAAAATGAGATCACTGCAACATGGAGTCAAGCAGTCTGCTTCCACACTGAATTGCTGTGTAATGTCACAGATACTCCAATCAATTCATAAGATGAACCTTAGTGCCCATCTAAGTATAACCGTTCAGTACAGGACGTGAAGAAATCCTGCTGGATGATCACCCTTAGCTCAACCTTCACCTCCGCAGGCTGCACCCATCCTTTTCCAAGCCAAATGCTAGTCTGTAACAGTATAGGTGACACAAGGCTGGCACTGGTGGGACGTGATGAGGAGTGGTCTTAAATACCAGAGTGGGAGTAAAGGGTCCCAACTGCAAAGGAGTATTTTTTAACATCTGTTATTCAGGATGTGGATGTTACAGGCAAGTTTAACTTATTGCCCGCCCCTATATAGCTTTGATGTGTTGATTTTTTTTCAAACCTCTATATTTCTTCTGGTGGAGCTGTTTTGACAGTGTTGGAGTTCCAATATTCAGACCCAGCAACAAAGCGATATATTTCCAAGTCAGGATGGTTCGTGACTTAGAGGGGTATCTACAGATGGTGGAGTTCCCTCACATCTGCAGCCCCTGTCTTGGCTGTGGAAGTCGAAATTTTGGAGGTGGGATGTTCTCAGAATAGCCTGGGTGATTAACTCCAGTGTATTTTGTAGATGGTTCACACTACGGCCGCCATGCATCAGTAGTAGAGAGAGTGACTGGTGGATGGGCGTTGATTGAGCAGGCTGGTGTTGAGCTTAGAGGGTTATTTCACGGCACTCCTCCAGGTGAGTGCAGAGCATTCCCTCATCCCCGTGAATTGTGCAATGCAGGTGGTAGAGAGGCCTTGGGATGTCAAGAGGTACATCATTCAACACAGGCTCTCGTAGCCATGGTATTTATGTGGCTGGTCCATCCCGGGATGCTGCTGGACAGAGAAGCAGCAATGCTAATGCTATTGAAAGGCAGAGGTGGGTTGACTCTCTTTTGTTGGAGATGATAACTACATGGCCATGCCTGAACATTATCCGAATGCAAATAAACAATATGCAACCATCAGCAAACATCCCCATTCTGATCTTCAGTTATTCCTTTCAGTTAGTCCTGACGAAGGGTCTCGGCCCAAAACGTCGACAGTGCTTCTCCCTATAGATGCTGCCTGACCTGCTGCGTTCCACCAGCATTTTGTGTGTGTTCTGATGAAAGGAATGTCATTATTGCAGAAGGTGGTTAGTTGGGCTAAGGACGCTATCTAGAGGAGTTGCAGCTGTGATGTTCCCATCACAGCTTGGATGCCCCATGCACATCTCCATCGATAAAATGTCCACTGAATGAGCAGGGTGAGGGTACATTCTTACCATAGGAGGGAGCTAATTCATGGTTCCAATCAGCAACACAGTCAAGACAGGAACAGATGGTGACCAGGAGATGGGGCCATTGGGCTGGGGAGATGTTGGTTGTGAAGTTGAAAGAACTTAGCACGCTGATGCATCGGGAGAGAATCAGAGAGTTGCTCAGCATATTCAAGACAGAGGTTGAGTAATTTTCAAACACAATTGCTACCAAGGGATGCAGATCAGTGCAGGAAAGTGGTTCCAACATTAAGAGGTAGCCACGATGCATGAGGGGACAAAAGGCCAACTTTTGCTTCTATGACTTGTTTTTATACAATGAGTCATCAGTAAAGTTGAAGTGGAAATTATCGTCAGTGGTTCAATGCCAGGAGCAAGAGTGGGTAGAGATATTTAATATGACAGATATGGTGAATTCACCTGGAATAATTCGGTTCTAAACTAGAGAGTATTCATGGCAATATGACCATCATTGGGAGAGGTAGGTCCGCTCCTGACCTAACCAGATGACAGAAAAGGCCTTTGGCCCCATTGTCTGGAGCTGGAGTTTAACCCGCTGAAATTAAAGGCTGTGAATGGGAGAGGAATAGTGGTGTACTTACTGAACATGCCCTCCAATCTCAAAATGCAACAGATGAAGCTGTCGAAGTCCACATTCATATTTAGATCGGTGTAGCGCATGGAGATGAGTTCATACAGATGGCTGTTGAGGCGGAAGCCTGAAGAACAAGCAAGAACTTCAGCTGCACCATTGATAGTCCCTTCACCTCACTAAACCAAATACTTCCACCCCCTTATGACACAATACAGGTAAGTGCACAATGCCGTCCTCTCACCCTGTGCAAGCAGCTCGAGTGGCCGGAAATTTCAATCTGCCTCTTTCTGCCATGTTACACCTTTGTCATCCTGATGTGATTTCCATAGCAGTGCGTGAAAGTGACTTTGTGATGCTCCAGATGGAGTGCTGCATGGAGAACAGGGGAACTGGGACCACACTGCCTTAGAGATGTTTTCAACGGGCATTCCCAATTCAGGTAAATTCTATGACTCCATCCCTGGCCTAGATGTCTGCAGAAAGTGAAATACTTACTGACATCCTGCTACCCCTTATGCTCACTGACCCCATCTCTAGCAAGAACCCAACAACCCCCAAACATCCTGCCCAATGCTGCTTTACCTCTTGCCTCTGAACCCCACCCATTTCCCTGATATTTGATGAAGGCTTCTGATGAGTGAGGGTGTTGGCCTAAAATTTCAACTGTTATCCCTCTCCATCAATGCTGCCTGACCTGCTGAGTTTCTCCAGCATTTTATGCGTGTTTCGTTGACATTTGGCCAGGAACTGTTAATGACAGGATCAGCTTAACCATATGCTTCTTTGTCATCAGCAGCTCAGGAGCATTACGAAACTGGAATAAGTGCTGGGGATGATTTAACTGAAGAGGATATCATGAGTGATGCAGTAATCAAATCAAAGCAGAGAACTGCCCTTCTGTAAATTGAAAGAAACTTTCCAACCTTCTTCTTTTAAGTCAGCTCCAGGGTTGCATGAAGAAATTTAACAATTAGCAATAAGAATTGTGCTGCCTTTATGGCAGGTATTTAGTTTATAATATTTTCGCTTAGTAATTCGTTTGTTAGCATTTTTTAGTTAAAGTTAGGATTGTCTAAGTAAATTCATTTGTCTGTAATATCTCGCGGCTGCGATGACGTCACATCCGGTTTCGCTGCGTCTTGTGGGAAAATACCGGTTTGGGATAAACGCAAGGGTGGGGGGCGCTCACATGTGGCAGTTCAGCACAAGTTAAGGTTGTTCTCTACGCACCAGAGACACAGTGAAAGCAACGCTGTAAGTCATGAGATAATCGATATGTTGAATTAAAATGTTAACGCTGATTCTGTTAAAAGTAACGACGGTCGATAAGGTTTATGTTTTCGTTAGTTAAAGAGTCGGGATAGTTTGTGTTGAAGTGTATTTAAAGCAGTCAATGGAGCAGGTAGATTCTGACTGTATACTGCACTTTAATGTAATGTAGTTATTGTAGTTTTACCTTTGCAAGTATTCAGGATGTAAATGTGATATTTAGAAGGAAACAAACACTGTACCAATCTTGTATTGTTTTATCAACAGTTTTCACCATACGTTAATGTGAAGAGTGAACAGTAAATGGTTAATCTTACTGCGACCTTGTTTTCATTGACTACGGTTTACCTCAATGTTTAATTCAGGTTCCGTCACACCCGAGCGAGAACGTTACAAGAATGATGCCAGTGCTTTGTCTTTAGCGCTGGGATTGGAATCGGCTCTGAAGCAACAGGAAACCATTTACACAAAGATCCAATGACAGGAATTGATGATGTGGAAGTAACCTATCGGTATAGCTCCAGATATCTAACATCTGCTTGTTTGGAAATCCTGGTGGTCCTGCATCTGGCTCACTCATTAGTCCAGAATGCGAGCTAGGTTTCAGGAATGCAGATGGACCAGAGCCAGGAATGGGGCTGGATGTGTAGCTGGACAAGGGTTGGAATACAGAACCTCAGGGGTAAAGAAATTGGACGGGCTTGTGGACAGAAACGAGTTGGAAGAAATTGCATGCTTCCCACTTCCCTTAAGCTCATTGGATTCACCGGGAAATAGAAAGAAATAAAGCACATTTGGGAATTGGGTGTTTCAGCACTATCAAGGCTGCCAGATTATCAGTTTTACTCTAAATGATTTATGGAAGAAAATGGCTCTCCAGCAGATACGGTTGTCCAGAACTGCACCTCATTTACAGTGTGAGCAATTCTTGAGAGAGACTCTGCCAGAAGCTTCCCTGAGATCTGAACCTTCAGTCTAACGTGAAGCGGTTCAGCTGTCAACGAGGGCAGCTCTCCCAACAGCACCTCTGGTCTCCCAAACTCATTGCCACCCACCTGCATCATTCACAGCACTCCGCAGTTCATAGCTGTCAATCAGTCCTGAATTATCCTTGTCATATTCCTGAAAAATTGCCTGCAAGTAATTAAGGAATCACAATGAGAGAATAGTTCTCTGAGAGTTCATACAGGATCATATGCTAAAGCTGAAGCTAATATGCAGACACAGGACCATCTGAGAGCAACTGGGGACTGAATACGTTTACAAGGTCCTATCTGAGGCTTTGGATGATGAGACTGACTGGGACGTCCATCGAATTACCGAACAGTCATAGATAAGACAAGGATTAGCCCACTATTAGCAGCCTTCTGTCCATTTTTTCCTCCAAAGACTGATCTCACCATTTAAATTTTCCAAAGTAATAGCCATTCATTGCATGTTGAACAACGTCTGAACTGTGAAGGACATGGACTTAATTTCTGCCTATTCTCTGGAAAAATGAATAAATGAACCTTCCATTCTTGCAATTCATGCATGTTAAAATGTATAATCTATCTTGCCTGGTGGCGTAATACTGTACGCCACAGCATACCATTGATTTTTGCTGAGGAAACCATTGGCCTTTCCAAAGTGGTGAAGTGTCAAATTATCAGTTTTGCTGGTCTCTTTCCTTCCCAACAGCAATCTGCTAAAGAGTACATGTGATTACAGGACCACATCTGGTCCAATGGTTCAGCTCTGTGGCTGGCTGGATGTAGGTGACGAGTGCTTATCCTGTGGGTGCACAGCTGCTATGAGAATGCCTAGAGAGCAAGGCCCTGGTGTGGAGGAGAGGTAACTGATCACTGATAGGAAACTCCCAAAAACAGCCCTTCCATGTGTTCCTGTGTCACATCAGACTGTAAACAACAATACAACAATTAACCAAGCACATTTTCTAAAGTCAGTTTTGATCAAGTCCTGTCATTCAACGTTGTACGACCTCAGTGACTGGCAGGAAATACAGTGCAGAGTGTGGAAGTAGAGTGCGGGGGAAGTTCGTATATCCCTGAACCCTTCTGGTCTGGTGGAGACCTGACCAAATTAACAGGTACATCAGGGAAATGAACGGCATTAACGACAGGAGGTAATTCTTCCATTGAGAAACGAAGCTTGCCAAGATCTAAGTTAACTCTTCCTCTTGTTCTGCTGATCTGAGGTATCAATAGTAACACTTCATGAGAAATAATTTCCCTTAGCTGCTCAGCATCACCTACCTGCCATTGCTTAATCTTGTTCCATAGATGTTTAAACTCAGCCAGATTCAGCTTTCCAGATCCATCTGTCTGCAGACACCATGTTAAGGAAGATACAGTAAAAACAGCAGTCCAATGGGATTGTTAAACTTCTGTTCTGGGGGAGCAGGGCTAACGTTACATCTAAATTAATATATCTTTATTAGAAGATCAGCAATCTGGAATTATTAACAACTGTCTTGTAAACCTCCAAGATGAATCTGGAACCTTACCTAAGTGGAAACAAAAGGCTTCAAAACAGTAAAATCACCAGATCTTCTCTCCCCGAGTCCAACCGAGCTTTACCACTTTGGGCCAGTTATGTCCACATGTGTCGGAAATCTATGGAGCATTCTCCTGTTGACTAAAGTCTATGCCAGAAACATTGCTCCTCAAACCAACCTCAAGGCTTTTCCAGATGAATTAAGGTTGTGGATGCTGAATTACAGGAAGAAATAATTAATTCGATGCAAGAGAGGGAAGGATACATCCATGAGGGCAACCATACTGCGACAAGACTCCAAAGCAAACCCTTCAGTTTTCATATTGTCTTTAAGAAAATAAAAAAAATATTCTGAGTTGCTACAGTGGTTGTTAAAGAAATAAACATTTTAAATAAGAAATAGCCAAATGAAAGAATAGAACAAACTCTCCTTCAACACTAGAAACAGAAAGCGCCTCCCACTGAGAATGGGGGATGAAAGGATTGAGAGAGGAATGATAATTAACATTTTACATACGGTGCTCTATATAATTCAGACTGTATTAAACATGTTTTCTGTTGTCGGTCTCTTACACAGTATGGTGTCTAACTAATCTGCTGGCATAAACAAGCCTGAACTGCCTTTTATTAAGGTCATAGTTCATCACATTGAAAATCAGCTCTGTATTCCTTTTCCACTCCCTTGCTTATTAAGAATCTATCGATCTTTTGAAAAAAAATTCAAAGACTCTGCTTCTAAACATCCTCTCCATTTCCCCTGAAGTGCTGCCAGAATTTACTTACGTCAATTAAGTCCCTTCTTTCTTTTCTAAATTCCAGTGTTTATAATGCTAGCTTATCTGTTTCCTCTTTATCCAGGAGTATCAGTCGATGGAACACACCCAGAACTGCTTCTAATGCGTTAACTATCTCCCTTAAGTAAAGAGACTGATATGCAGAGCTCCAAACGTGGTCTCACCAATTCCCTACAGAAGTGAAGTGTGACCTCCCAACTTTGATACTGATGTCTCCTTGTGATAAACACCGGCATTTATAATTACTTACTTCACCTGTATAAAAGCCTTTTGCTAATCATGTACCGGGGCACCCAGATTCCTCTGCATCTCGGAGCTCTGTGATCTCTCACCATTTAGGCAATGCACTTCCTTCTCTTGACAAAAAGGACAATTTTACACTTCCATGTTCAATGCATCATTTGCCAGATTTTCACTTTCTAAAGCACTCTAAAGCTTCTGTAGCTTCTGTGTGTCTTCTTCACAACCTGCCCTCCACTTATCTCTGCATCAGTGCCTTCATCCAGGTCAGTTACATAAATGGTACAAAGTTCAAGCCCCAGCTCTTGATCTCTGTGGCATACAACTCGTTATATCTTTCCACCCAGAAAAAGTCCAAGTTATATCTACTGTCTATTTCCAGTTACCCATAAATCACCTATCACCCCAATGTGTTACCTCCAACAACATAAGGTTTTGCTTTCCAAAACAATTCTGACATTGCTCGTCACCCTTCCCTCTTTGCACTTCCCAGCCCCTCATTCTCCCCGACTTTCTCTTCCAAACCCCTCATTGCCCTTTCTTTCTCCCTCCTTCCCCAATCTCCAAACTCTCACTCCCACTCAAAACCTTTTCCTCCTGTGCTGTTCAATTGTTGATACTCTGTTATAGTTGCACCATAATTAACTATAATTTTTTGATGCTTGTGCACAGGCCTAATTATTTTATTAAAGATAATGTACATTATGAAGCAATGGCATTATGTTAATAGGAAACAGTTTGAAGATTTCACTGTAAATCGGTCAAAATTCTGTTGCTGTTCTTCCAATAAACTTTAAAATACTTCAAGTTATGTTATATTTCAAAATTTGCATTTTGGATCACAGTTGAATCTCTAACAGAAGTGACCCCTAAGAGCCAGAAGTGCCTGCAATCAAGCTGGGCTCCAGACGTCAGGAGCCATGCAAAGCTAGCTCATGTAATGGGAGTGTGCAGAGGTAATGATACGGGTGCAGGACACCACCACCATACAGAACTTGTATGGGACTAATACGAAGTTTTCTTACATATCTAGATTACATAACTTACGTTTTTTAACAACACGGTTAAGGATGCTCTTCAGTTCAGCTGCCGAGATCTGCATGTCCTGCAGTGAAACAAACAGAGACAATATGTTTAATTGTAGACCATTCCTGAATTAGCCTTTCTATCCACTCCAACATCACAGTTTCACATTCTTACTCTAGCACACAAACTATCTCTCTCCCCCTCCCCCCCCCACCCCCGAGGATGCTGCATCAATGTGCCCTCAATTTACCCTTCAGCTGAACCACCAGCACCAGACACGGTCCTTCCCTGCACTTAATGTCACTACACACACCAGTCTATCAGGGTGCTTCTGGAATCTGTTCAGAGCCGTCATATTTCAGGGAATTCGATCCAGTTAGCCAAACGTCATTTGCCTTTAACAAATCCTTGCCATTCAGTGTCTTACATCATTCCTTGTGCTAATAATTTTCTGACTGTCTCCCAAAGCATCCTCAGTGACTGGCCCGCAATTCTCCTCCCCCATTTTCAACAGAGGAAGTATCCTTTACACTGCTCTGACACCATTCACAGATTCAAATTCCATTCAAGAGGATAGCAATACCCAGTAAATGTCTGAAATATTCCAACAAACGATTCAAAGGCAGATATACTTACTTCCCCAGCAATCTGTCTGAAGATACGGCAGAACTGTAGATCCTCCTCACTCTCCTTGTTGGATATCACTGGCAAAGACTGATTATGGACAGAAATGAAATCAAAGGTTACACAGTTGCTGAGGGTTTCCCTTAATATTTCAGAATACACTTGTATCAAAACCAGCTCAAGATAATGTCTGAAAAGTGAAAAGCCTGTGATCAGGCCTCTGGTAACAGATTGCTTTAACAAGGGGGTGATCCTGTTAACAGGCCTGTGGGGGCCAGCTCTGGTAAGTCATAGTGTCTGCCCCCAACATTGAGTCCAGAACACAGTTAGACGTATCGGCGAGTTTTATGCAGTTAGAAGCACATTTTGCTATGTAAGGCTGTTTTGGTTAATAGATCAAAAGAACTTTAATCTATGTTAATTTCAGTGTAACTCCCTGCAATTCTTAACTTGGCTGTTGACAAAACCCAAGACATTTCAGCTTCAGGCTACCAATTATGTTAATAGGTTATGGCTTTCCCAAAATGAAACCGTACACAATTTTATAAACCTGCCTCCTCCCCAGTCCCTGCTCCCCCTCACCACATGCAAAGTCAGGGTCCACGGTGCAGATGTGTTCCCTACACTGACCGAATGTTCTATCATTGTAACCCATGCCCATGCCATGCCACGAAGGAGGAAGGGTCAATCAATCGAAATCTCAGTTGAATAGCCAGCTAAAATCAGGGCACAGCAAGAAAATAGTCTCTCAGCATCCTGTTACAAATAATCCTTTTACTGAGATTGTACCTCTGAATATCTCACTCTTAAGTTCTAATGTGGACATAATTTTAGTAGTTGGATTGAATTGTGAGCCAGTCTTGTTGCTGGTGAGACAGTTTGAAGGTCTGTTTTTGTCACCGAGACTGTCTGGTCTTGTTAGTGAAACTGTCTTGGCATCTGGTAATGTAAATGAGACTGAGTGGCTGATTTTGTTAATGTTTGATGATTTGGTTTAGTTGGTAAGACTGAGAATCTGGTCTTGGTAATGTGACTGTCTGGCAGTCTAATATTGTTAGTAAGATTGTCTGGTCATCTGGTATTATCAGTGAGAGTATCGGGGGGGAGATTTGTTTGGTATTGTCAGTGAGAGTATCTGGGGGGGAGATTTGTTTGGTATTGTCAATGAGACTTCCTGAGGTCTGGTATTGTCAGAGAGACCATCTAACATCTGGTATGATTACTGAGACTGCCTGATGCCTGACCTGTCATTGACCGTGTCCAGGTACAGAATGAAAGTGTTAACATATAAGGAGCATTTGATGTGTTTGGGCCTGTACTCACTGGAGTTTAAAAGAATGAGGGGGGTTCTCATTGAAATGTATCAAATGTTGAAAGGTCAAGACAGAGTGGACACGGAGAGGACGTTTCCGGACAGCACAGCCTCTGAAGAGGGACATCCATTTAGAACAGAGCTGAGAAGGAATTTCTTTAACCATAGGGTGGTGAATCTGTGGAATTCATTCACATGGACGGCTGTGGAGTCCAAGTCTTTGAGTATATTTAAAGCAGAAGTTGATAGGTTCTTGATCAGTCGGGGTGTCAGAGGTTACAGGGAGAAGGCAGGGTTGAGTGGGATAATAAATCAGCCACAATGAGAAGCCCCAATAGGCTGAGCATCCTAATTCTGCTCCCATGTCTTTTGGTCTTGTAGTCTTTTCCCCTTTCTAATCCCAGTAGGGATCCTAATGCTTTCCTGGTAGTTTATCCCCAGATAAATCTGGAAAACACCACACTAAGCTGTGTTTTGCGTAATTTTCATAAAGCTCCTGACCCTGTCAAAGCTCTAGTCTGTTCCAATTCTGAAGCATCAGAATTTCCTGTGGCAGTGTCTGACAGGTCTGGGAAAGGGGAATGCAGAGTGTTTCAATAACTTCAGGCAACAGCAAGTCATGCCAGCACAAGAAGAAACCTTGAATTTTTTCTTGGCTTCCATTCTTTTCTCCTTTTCTTCCTTCTCCGAGTCTACAGTGTCCTGAGCTCTATCAGAAACAAAGATGATTGGCTAGAGGAGAGAGGGAGTAGTTAGAGCAGATAGTGGTGAATGATGGAGACACGGTGTGTGGGTTTCACAGGTGCCTTGAAGGTACAGTAAGCAACAAGATCCACCCATGTTACAGCCAAGTGAACCCGTAGAGTGAGATGGATCCATTCATATCACTCTGTGCCGGGTGACTTGCTACACTGAGGCTGTGCCCTGGTTGGCCTTGGCATCACTGGGATAACGTAAGTGAAATCTTCACCATTGGAACTAATGTTGGTGAGGCAGAAGGACGGCAACAGTCCCTGGATCACAGAAAAGAGAGGGAGTCACAGTGCAGAAAAGTGGCAGAAGGTGAAGTCGAATTAGGGTACATTCATTCATCTGATTTTCAGACAACCACATACTGACTGAGTAATGGTTACCTTTGGGTGTGGAAAGCTTTTGACAAAGTTGGTACTTTACAGTCTCTTCCGGATATTTTACAGCACCTCTCTGTCCCAGGGTTCTTGACCCAAAGAGATCCCCAGTCCACCAAAAGCAAATACGGGAGGAGAAAGCGAAGATGGAAGGGGGTGATTAAGGTAGGGAAAGCCTGCGCAGTGGGTAGAGACTCTTTGTCACTTACTGAAATACATCATCGATTACTCATTTGTACCAGTGCAGAATTACAGCTCCTACGGTGGCTTCTTCCTCTGCCTGAATTGTCATCTCTTTCCTTGGCTCCCACCTCCTCACTGCTGATTGATCACCCTGGCCAACTTTTGGAAGCTCGGTGTGATCCAGATCCCACTTGTAAGTTAATATTCCCCCTCCATTCAGTGCCAAAGCTGTTGCTGAGTACTGGAGTAGGCTGCCTGGTCTGACATGTTCTTTAGTTGGGTGTCAGTGAAACTTGAGCCCACATTCTTACCAGTGCCTGCACTAATAGAGCTTCAGCTCGTTCTGCCTCAATACATCAGCTCAGTATAAGCAGATCTTACTATCCCAGTGAACTCCAAATGGAACCACAGTTTCCTTATTGAATAACACACATCACTGTCCAACCCAATCCAAGCCCAAGTTGCCCCACATAGCTGGCAAGATTTCCACTTCTCTCTATGTCACCATGAAATATCTTTAAAACCACTCCTCATTTCCAAATGATTCCCCACTTCATGTCATTTGCCCACCCTACCTCAGTGGGATTGTTAGGGATTATTGAGGAGTTATGGGATTAGGGGAATATAGCAGACATTAATTAAAATGAGAACCATTCTTCAATTGTAATTGTAAATTACAAGAAACAATCAATTGAAGTTAAAAGGACAACTTTGCAAATAAACAGCACTGGCTGTTGGCCCATAGCAAGGTGCTGGCTGCTAAGATAAATAATTTGCAAAGTGATGACCATAAGATGTTCTCATATGCATCAGGGAAACACTAGACAGTGGGGTTATGTTAATTGGCCTGCATCAAACCAGACAATTATAGCTTAAGTTATTGGCACCATTGTAACCAAGTTCAAGGTAGCTTGCAGACCATATTGATATTGCCACAGAACGCATCAAACATGATCCCAAGATATGGTCGTATCTATCAATAGTTGGCTCAAGAGTCAGCACTTGCCACATTAATCTCGGGCATCTGGTGTCTCTATCCTCAGAGGCTTTTAGACCATTTGTGTGAATTAGTTTGTTCCAGCAAAGGTGTTTGTTTGAATCTTCAGAGGTGTCTTATCAATTACAACATGCTTCTACCATAAATATGTACTACAAAGGAACTATTCATAAAACACAAAATATTAAAGAAACCAATATAATTGTAGCTTTTGAAATTGTATTGAATCTCCTACTGCTACCCTTGTCATCAAGAGTATAAAATTTTGATGTACTTTGAGATTGGGAGACGCTACCAAGAAGGTCTGCGAGAGCATATCGGCTTGGAGTGATCAATAAGGACTTCCATATCCACTAGCTTCTCCAGTTTCTCCAGTAACATAGTCACGGTCACAACAGGAATACTTACTTCAACAATACTACTTCTTCCTGGCCTGGCAATTCTCTCTATCTCTGTCTCTTTATCTCTCTACCTCTCTCTCTCTCTATTTCTCTCTCCATCTATCCCTCTATCCCTTCCACTTCCCGTTCAGTCATCTGGGAACTTCTAAATGGCATCACTCAACTTCACAACCTCCTGCCTACCGTCACTTCAAACAAACCTTCCTTACTAACAGTGCTTTAAATATGCCTCACATATATTTTCTCCACTATCTATTATCTCTTTTCTCCCACTCAATTATTTTTTATCCAGACGCTAATGTCATTTTGTCAGTTTTCTATGTATGTGCTGAACCATTTGATTCTTGAACCAACCAGCACAATGCGAATGATTACCTAGTAACACTATGACCACTTTGCACTACAATGAACCTATTCCTGTTTTAATTGTGTTCTTTCTTTTAAAACTAGTGTGTAATTTATAGTTATGTTTTTCTTGTGCCTGTGATGCTGCTGCATGCTTTTCATGATGAGGGAACAGGCTGATCCAATGTGGTTTCACAAAGGTATTGAGATGAAGTTATGAAGAAAAGTTATGAAGTAACAATTTAACTTGAAATATACAGAATGACAAATTATCCTTCAAGGAAACATCTGTAAAATCCAATATTTGACAAATTTTCAAGACAGAAAAGATATAGTCATATCCTAACAGGTGGTCATCAGCAGTATTAACTAAGTGGAACGTTAAATAAAGCAGTCTAATTCTGGAACAAAATGTCCAAAGTTGGCACTAAACCTGGCTGCTTCTTCCTGCCATCTCAGCAAGAGGGAAGTGGATTAAAAATTGTCCGATGGTCTGAGAGACAGTAGAGACCAATAGATCCCAGATTTGATATCTGTCAGGCAAGTGATGTTGGCTACAAATAACCTAAACAGTGCCAACTGACTGCTAGATCAATAAGGATTCCAACCACACCCTGCATGTGTGAGGACAGGCAGAGGATAGATTCTCTGTACAGTCAGAGGCATTG
The DNA here is from genome assembly GCF_048418815.1 of Hemitrygon akajei. Taxonomy (NCBI): domain Eukaryota; kingdom Metazoa; phylum Chordata; class Chondrichthyes; order Myliobatiformes; family Dasyatidae; genus Hemitrygon; species Hemitrygon akajei. The sequence goes on from NC_133126.1 coordinate 93,815,291, forward strand.
TGATGCTTGATAAAAACAATCTGTGCTGGAAGGGCCAACCAACTGTTCTTCTCATCCTGACAGTGAAGAGTCATTTCGGAAAAGGGCCAGGAGAAAGGGAAAAGTGCACCTGGCAGGTGAAGTGTCAATAAATTGCCATTTAGTATCTCGGCTGGAATATGATTCATGAATTGTTATTTGGATAGTTCTTGGAATGGTTCTTGAGAAAGAAAGTCTTTGGTTTTGTACTATGAGAGACTGAGTGGGTACAGAGAGGTGAGCTGGGTTTACCTTCGGAGAAATCGGAAGGCTATTCAAGAAGAGGGGTTTCTGAAGCTATGGTCATGGAGAATGGATCAGTCAGCTCCAAATGGCAGACATCGGCCTCTGACAGCTGTTGCGGAAATTATTCTGTGTCCTTGTGGGAGGAATAGAGGTTGGGAGATGATAGTGAGGAGGATCTGGTTTCTGGGAAATAAGAGCTTGTAAACAGACAGCTGGGGAAAGTGTGGGACAAGGATCAATCCACAACCAAACCGGGTTGGCCTGCAGGCAGCTCAGAAGCTGGAAGATAAGCCATTTAATTCCCTCTACTACTTATTTCACAAATAGAATATAGCCTACAAGTTCCAGGATTAGTTTATCTGACCACCATGTAGGATAGATTTGATGCACACAGAACTCACAGATAGGGCACACAAACCATCCAAGAAACAGGCAGAAGTCAGCAAGCCTGGGTTAGTCTGCTGATTGTACACACTGAGGTAGATCTCAGCCTTGTGAGACAGTGCATAACAGATTACAACTCCCCTGGCTTGTATTTCACAACTAAATCACTATCTTGCCCTGTTGCACAGTCATGATAAACGCCAAGATGTCAGAAGCATAGTGCAGGCATTTTGTATGCTACCTGCCTGAAAGATAACCCTCCCAGAAGGAGTACGAGGAAAGCAGTGACAGTGTATCCCCATTGTGCAAGGTGAGCAGTCCATTTTAAATCCTGCCCATTATGCTTCTGGAGAGAGAGATCAAACTATTCTTTCCTTGCCACCAGTTTACACTATTCTAGTAAATCAATCCCATTTTAATTTCTAGTGTTTAAACATAGTTATTGCTTCACCTTTACTTTCAAGTGGGGAGCTAACAGTGACTAAGTTCACAAATAGATGACATAGCAGAGGAATTATATCCATCAATGCGAGGGAAGCCCCTTGCCTTTGACAAGCTTACTCACTCCCAGCTTAATCCCAGGCACATTGCAACAATGGAGACACATTCTTTCCGGCTCTATCACTGCAGAGGAAGACTCCACACCTGAATGCACCCAGAAGGTGTCACTAGTTAAAGGAATCTTTCCACTGGATCTTCCATGCCCTTCATTCAGTTATGACGAATTCCCCTGAGTGAACCGGATTTATCCTAGTGTTTTCAGACCCCATGCACTGCTGAAGAGCAATGAACAGACAACACCAAGGCTCACGTACCTTCAGCTGAGATGGCAGAAGGTGATTAGGCACAGGGAAAAGAAAATAGTTAGAAAGAACATAGAAAGAAGAAAATGGGGCAGTAAAATAACATTTCACCAGTATATTCTGAGTATGTCCTGCATTTTTGGGTTACATGTTGTCTTAGAGTTCTGGACAAGGGAGTGTGAATTAGACATAATGTAAGACCAAGTTTACTTTAACTCCTTTATGCCAGTTGCCTAGCTGAAACTATATTCCACCTGAATAAAATAATTCCCTTATCTTGGAAAACTTCCATTGCTTCAGCAGGATGCAATAATGATTCTTTGGACATTACAGGTTCCTAACATATGTGGGTTCACTAGACAGTAAAACCAGTGCATTGAATGAGAAGCTAGAGGTAACAGCAGGAAATAGTAGCATTCAAAATAAACCATGCTATTTTCTATATCCTCTGGGCTATGTAAATTATCATTTTATCTCCACACCTACCTACCTGCTACATCAAAGAGATGTGGTTCTGAGAAGTGAAAACTTTGCTTTTGTGGACAATGAAGGTCAACATCAGGCTCCAAGATCACCAGGAAAGTTCTACTTGAACAATATGACTCAACCCTCCACCCCCAAACCCTCAGTGTATGATCATGCACTTATAAGTTCCACAGCAGGTGTGACGTGACTTCAAGTATTGTCCAAATGTGTGTCCACGGGCCAGGGTAGGGCTGGCTGCTCAAACAAGCGTCATGTTGATTCTCACTGCCAGGAGACGTGGACATCACTTTGGACTCCTGGTCATTGACAGTTTACTCTCCCCTAAACATTTGGGGCACAAAATTAGCATTAAGAGCACATGGTGGTGGAGCCACTATGAGGAGAACATTTAGCAATGTGTTGCCTTGGCAAGTAAGCCTTCCAAACCCTCCGCCCAGGAACCTCAATTTTCTGCTCATTTGGCTTAACTTTGAATTAGGTCTGATGGAATTTCCACTTAGATGAACAGTAGAACACAGAAAGCATCAAAGGAACTTTTGGTTATAACTTCAGAAGTAAAAGAACTTTCTAGAATGTGATATGTTACTGATACTACCAGGAACAAAGTGAGTAGTCTTGGGAACATCCTTACCTCATCAATAACAACGTTACTCAAGAATGAAAAGGAGAATAGAAGTAAAGATGGTACAAACCTTAGGATTGTCAGTTCTGATCTGGCTCTCAATTTCCCTGAAATCAATAAATCAGATATATATTTAATATAGGGAATTGAACATTAGTTCAAAATTCCTTCACTTTTCAATTGTAGTTCAGTTATCCTGAGACAGGGTTTCTCTGTTTGTAAACAGATTTCTCTGGTTTGTAAACACAAGGAAGGTTAAATTGGTTAAACAGGAACACCTACTAACACTCAATGGACTTGCATGTGGTTATAATACTAGATGAGTGTCTTCAATTCAAAACCAGCCATAGGAGTTGGAAAATTATATTTAATTAATATGGTAATGAAAGAAAAACTTACCAGATGCAGCCAGATTGCATTTGATTGAACAATTGATTCAATAACTTAATTTATGAACTATTATTAAATGTTAAGGACTGTAAGGCCTAAGAATTAAAAGCAGAAGCAGGCAACTAGCATCCCTTCTCAATGTGCTCTACCCCACCCCTTCACCAAACACATTCCACCTTTCAACAGCCTTGACTATTTTGTCATCTGATCAAAGATTCAAAGTACATTTATTATCAAATTATATATGCAGTATATAACCTTGATGTTTGTCTTCCCCACAACCATGAAACAAAGAAAATCATGGAACCCATTCAAAGAGAAAGTATCAACCCTACCCCACCCCCAGGTGCAATAAAACCAAATCGCACAAACAGTTAACGAAAAAGAGAAAAGGACAGAACATAAAACACAAAATCAAAAGAGTCCAGGCATATTCTTTGAGTCAGGCTATTGATGAAGTAAGAATGAAGGAAGAAACACAGGGTATGTTAAGTAAATGGATGACACAATCAGCACAAAAAAGTTAAATCAGTAAAGTTAGCAATACAACCGTACCAGCAAACATTTATTGTTTTCAACTCTATATTCTGACCTCAGTCTTGAATACACTCAATGACCGAATATCTGCAGCCCTTTAAATTTAGAGAACTCCAAAGGTTTAAAACCTTCTCATCACAGCGATAAATAACTGTTCCTTATTCAAAATTCACTGTCGTTTCTAACTCTCCATACAAAGCAAGCAGTCTCCCTGCATCAACCCTTGCCAACCCTAGTCAGAATCTTGCATCTCAATAAGATCATTCCTCTAAACCCCGGCCACAAACTCTCTCCAGAATTCAAACCAGTGGTCCCAGAAATCAATCCAATCAATTTACATTACAAGAACAGAGGCTGAATCCGTGCACAGTTGTGCGTGGGAGGGGGAGCCGAGGGGTTCTAACGTTTTACCTGTCCTTCATTCTTTGGGGGCACTCCTCTGTTTTTGTGGATGGTTGCGAAGAAAAAGAATTTCACGATGTGTATTGTATACACTTCTCTGACATTAAATGTACCTATTGAACATACAATTAGTGTTCACTTTATTAGGAACCTCCTGTACCTAATGAAATAGCTACTGAGTGTATATTTGTAATCTTCCATTGCTGCAGCCCATCCAACAAGATTCGACGTGTTGTGCTTTCAGAGAGGCTGTTCTCCACACCACTATTGTTACCGATGGTTATTTGAATTACTGCAGCCTTCTTGTCAGCTTGAACCAGTCTGGCCATTCTCACCTGAACTTCCTCATTAACAAGGCATTGTGAACCACAGAACTGCTGCACGCTGGATGTTTTTGGTTTAGCTTTTCCACACCATTCTCTGCAAACTCTAAAGACTGTTATGCATAAAAATCTGAAGTGATCATTAGTTTCTGAGAAACTCAAACCATTCCATCTGGCACCAACAATCATTCCACAGTCAAAGTCACTTAGATCACATTTCTTCCCCATTCTGATGTTTGGTCTGAACAGCAACTGACCTTTTGACCATGTCAGTGTGCTTTTATGCATTGAGTCACTGCTGTGTGACTGTTTGCTTAGATAATTGCATCATCGTACAGGTGACCCTAGTAAAGTGGCCATTGACTGTACATTTACAACCTTCCGAGCTGGAGAAATTGAAGGGCCTGTGGCAGGAAAATCCCTTAACCAACAACGTGCATCCCAGACAGTTCCAGGACACTGGAGATATTGAAAGATACGGTATCCACAACCTCTGTGCTCACTTCATTCAGAAGCTGTGGTACATGATGTTCGGTTGATGGATTTGTGTTGTTTTCGTCTCTTCAATTGCTCCAGAACTCTGTCTTTCATAATATCAATTAAATTAAGTGCCTCTTTCTTTCTTTAAGTGTTTTCCACTTCTTAATTACTGGTAAAAATTTTATTTTAATTTTCCAATCTGCTGTAGCGCAAACATATATGAACATAAGGAGTTAGTTACACCAAAGGTGTAAGACAGAGGTAAATGGGTGACCGTCAGGAGAGGAAAAAGAGAAAGGTAGCTAGTACAGAGTGCTCCTGTGTCTGTTCCCCTCCATAACAAGTATGTTGTTAGAAAACCTGCAGCACAATACAGACCCTTCAGCCCACAAATCTGTCCTGAACATGTCCTTACCTGAGAAATTACCTAGGGTTACCCATAGTCTTCTATTTTTCTGAGCTCCATGTACCTGTCCAGGAGTCCCTTAAAAGACCCTATCGTATCCACCTCCACCACCGTCACTGGCAGCCCATTCCACGCACTCACCACTCTCTGCATAAAAAACTTACCCCTGACATCTCCTCTATACCTACTTCCAAGCACCTTAAAACTGTGCCCTCTCGTGTTAGCCATTTCAGCCCTGGGGAAAAGCCTCTGACTATCCACACAATCAATGCCTCTCAACATCTGTTTGGAGTGGGGGGAGCAATCTAGCAGAGGAAAGCCACAGTGGTCAGGTCTCTGGCACTGAGTCTGGCTCTGTGACTCAGAAGGGAAGTGGGGAGAAGAGGTGACAGTAGTGGTAAGGGGATTCATTGATTAGAGGAACAGATAGGAAGTTCTATGAACAAGAGCAAGATTCCTGGATGGCACGTTTCCTCCCACATTCCAGGGTTAGGGGCATCTCAAATCAAGTCTACAGCATTCTTAACGGGGAGGGTGTGGTCCACATCAGTACTGATGACATAGGCAGGAAGGATGCCTAGGTCCTGCAGAGTGAGTTCAGGGAGCTAAGTTAAAGGACAGGACCTCCAGGATGTTGATCTCAGGACTGTTACTCACGCTACATGCTCATGAGGCCTGAAGTAGGAAGATAATACGGTTTAACATGTGTCTAAGGAGTTGGTGCAGGAAGAAGGACTTCTGAGTTTTTGGATTACTGGGCTTTCTTACAGGAAAGCTGAGACTTGTATCAATGGAATGGTTAGTACCTGAATTGGAGAGGGACGAATATCATTTTGGGACGGGGTGGGGGTGGGATTTAAACTAGAGTTGCAGAGGGCTTGGAACCAGAGAGCCAGTGGAGAAGTTGTTATGCCTACATACAAAGATAGAGACCAAAAGTTGGGTATGATGTGTCTATTTCAATTTCAGGGGTATTGTAGGTACAACAGATGAGCTTACAGAATGGATCAGCACATGAAATTATGATAATATAGCCTTTTGTGAGACTGGTTGCAGAAGGGGCAGGACTAGCAGCTCAGTGTCCCAGGGTTCCATTGTCTTAGTATGAGGTACTAAAGGGGGAGAGGTGACATCGCTTGTTAGGGAAAATGTCACAGCAGTGCTCAGACAGGACAGACTGAAGCATTTTACTACTGAAGCTAGATGGGTGGAATTGAGGAATGAGAGAGGGATGACCACATTAATGGGATTCCAATAATCAGTGAGATTTAAAGGAGCAAATTTGTAGAGAGATAGCAGACAGCTGTAAGAAAGATAATGTGATAGTAGGTGATTTTAACTTTCCAAATATTGACTGGGACTCCCCTAGCGAAAAAGGACAGGATGGATAGAGTTTATTAAATATGTTCAGGAAAGCTTCTTTTATCTACTACTAGAGAGACTAGTATCACTGGAAAACTGTTTGCTCGTGTCATCTTAGGAAGGCTTCAAGAGGTCGCCGAGAGGATCTACCCAGAATCACAGTGCGGGTTCCATGCTGAAAGATCAACCACCGACATGATCTTCTCCCTGAGACAGCTTCAGGAAAAGTGCAGAGAGCAGAAGAAGCCCTTGTACATCTCGTTCATCGACCTCACCAAGGCGTTTGACATGGTTAGCAGAAGCAGGCTCTTCCAGGTCCTTCACAAAATTGGCTGTCCCCCGAGGCTGCTAAAGCTGATTCAATCCTTTCACGATGACATGAAAGGCACAGTCCAGTTTGATGGATCAACTTCAGACGCCTTCAGCATCAAAAGCAGAGTCAAGCAAGGATGTGTGCTTGCCCCAACTCTCTTCGGGATTTTTTGCAGTAATCCTGAAACAAGCCTTTGGGAATTCAACAGAGGGAGTTTACCTGCAGACAAAATCCGACGGGAAACTGTTCAGTCTCGCAAATTGAAGTTGAAGGTGCGAAAAGCCCTGACATGATGTTTGCGGATGATGCTGCTGTGGCAACTCACTCAGAAGAAGAGCTCCAAAGACTGATGGACCACTTCTCTCAGGCAAGCAAGGCCTTTGGTCTCACAATAAGCCTGAAGAAAACAAACGTCCTAGGACAGAACGTCACTCAGCCTCCAGCAATCAGCATCGGCAACTACACCCCTGCGAATTATTATAAGCCAGAGGTCATCAGAAGTGAAAGATTAAGAGTACAGTGTCTGTATGCTCCCAAATCCATATTTTTTATTTTCTTTCCATTTAGAAAAGAGTCAACACTTCCATTTTTCTACCAAAGCGTATGATCATACAATTCCAGAAATTGTATTCGATCTGCCATTTCTTTGCCCTCTTCTTATTGGTCTAAGCCCTTCTGTAGCTTTCTTATTTCCTTAAAACTACCTGCCCCTCCACCTATCTTCGTATCATATAACCATATAACAATCACAGCATGAAAATAGGCCATCTCGGTCTGCAAACTTTGCAACAAAGCCAATTCCATCATCAAAATCATTGACATATAATGTAAAAAAGATCAGTCCCTACCCAGACCCCTGTGGAACACCACTAGTCACTGGCAGCCAAACAGAAAAGGCTCCCTTTATTCCCTATCTTTGCCTCCTGCCAATCAGCCAGTGCTTTATCCATGCTAGAATCTTTCCTGTAATACCATCGGCTCAAAGCTTGTAAAGCAGCCTCATATGTGGCACCTTGTCAAAGGTCTTCCGAAAATCCAAGTACACAACATCAACTGATTCTCCTTTGTCTATCCTGCTTGTTATTTTTTCAAAGAATTCTAACAGATTTGTCGGGCAAGATTTTTCCCTTGAGGAATCCATGCTGACTCCAACATTTTCCCAACCACTGAGGTCAGACTAACTGGCCTATAATTGCCCTTCTTCTGCCTCTCTCTCCCTTCTGAAGAAACTTTTGGTATCATCTGTAATATTATTGGTCCACTTACTTTCATGTTCCATCTTTACTTTCTTAATGACTATTTTAGTTGCTCTCTGTTGGTATTTAAAAGCTTCCCGATCCCCTAGCAGTCCACTAATTTTTGCTGCATGATATGTCCTTTCTTTGGCTTTTAACTTGGCTTTGACTTGCCTTGTTGAGCGTGGTTTTATCATCTTGCCTTTAAAATACTTCTTCCTTTTTGGGATGTAGAGTGTAGCCTGTGTCTTCTGAATTGCTTTCAGAAATTTCAGCCATTGCTGCTCTGCCATTATCTCTGTCAGTGTTGTTTTCCATTTGATTCTGGCCAGCTCTTCTCTCATGCCTCTGTAATTCCCTATACTCCACTGTAATGCTGATACATCTGACTTCAGGGTGAATCCAATCATATTATGATCACTCTCTAATCAATTCTGGTTCATTGCACAACACCCAATCCAGAATAGCTGATCCCCTAGTGGGCTCAACCATGAGCTGCTCTAAAAAGCCATCTCATAGGCATTCTAGAAATTCCCTTTCTTGGAATCTCACACCAACCTGATTTTCCCAATCTACCTGCATATTGAAATCCCCCATGACTATTGTAACATTGACCTTTTGACACACATTTTCTATCTCTTGCTGTAAACTGTAGATCACATCTTCACTACTGTTTGGGGGTGTATATATAACTTCCATCAGGACATTTTTACCCTTGCAGTTCCTTAGCTCTTTCCACAACGATTCAACACTTTCCGACCCTATGTCACCTCTTTTCACTGGTTTAATTTCATTTTTTACCAACAGAGCCTCCCCATCCACTCTGCTTTCCTGCCTGTCCTTTTGATACAATGTGTATTCTTGGACATTACACTCCCAGCTATAATCTTCCCACAACCACAATTCAGTGATGCCTACAACATCATACGTACCAATCTGTAACTGCACTACAAGTTCATCGATCTATTTCGTACACCATATACATTCAAATATAACACCTTCAGTCCTGCATTCACCTTTTTCGATCTTGTCCACCTTTTACATTGCAACTCATCTTGTTAGAAACATAGAAAACCTATAGCACAATACAGGCCCTTCGGCCCACAAAGCTGTGCCGAACATGTCCTTACCTTAGAACTACCTAGGCTTACCCATAGCCCTCTATTTTTCTAAGCTCCATGTACCTATCCAGGAGTCTCTTAAAAGACCCTATCGTATCCGCCTCCACCACCATCGCCAGGAGCCCATTCCATGCACTCACCACTCTCTGCGTAAAAAAATTACCCCTGACGTCTCCTCTGTACCTACTTCCAAGCACCTTAAAACTGTGCCCTCTCGTGCTAGCCATTTCAGCCCTGGGAAAAAACCTCTGACTATCCACACAATCAATGCCTCTCATCATCTTATACACCTCTATCAGGTCACCTCTCATCCTCTGTCGCTCCATGGAAAAAAGGCCAAGTTCACTCATCCTATTCTCATAAGGCATGCTCTGCAATCCAGGCAACTGTAAGTCTCCTCTGCACCCTTTCTATAGTTTCCACATCCTTCCAGTAGTGAGGCGACCAGAATTGAGTACTCCAAGTGGGGTCTGACCAGGGTCCTATATAGCTGCAACATTACCTCTCAGCTCTTAAACTCAATCCCATGGTTGATGAAGGCCAATGCACCATATGCCTTCTTAACCAGAGTCAACCTGCATAGCAGCTTTGAGCGTCCTATGGACTTAGACCCCAAGATCTCTCTGATCCTCCACACTGCCAAGAGGGCAATTTTGCCTTATCATCAACCTCTCCTTTCTAGGAGTTTCACTACACATTGCCTTTGTAAACCATCTACTTCATCTTTAGCACTATCACTCCAGATCCCATCTTCCTGCCAAATTAGTTTAAACTGGTCCGAACAACTCTTGCCAACCTGCCCATAAGGATATTGGACCCCTTGGGATCAGATGTGACCTGTCCTTTTTGTACAGTTCATATCTTTCCCAGAAGGGATCCCAATGATCCATAATGCATGTAACACATTCTGCATGTTTGGACCATAAGAGGATTGGAATATCATCACCTGCCACAACAGCCACCACTGCACTTGACCCCACAGTAACAGTTGAAGATATAAGATCAGTCTTCCAGAGAGTGAATCTATGGAAAGCATCTTGGCCAGACTGTGTCCCTGGCCATGTCCTTAGATCCAGTTCAGATCAGCTGGTGGGTATTTGCAGATATTTTCAACACCTCCTTGCTTCAATTTGAGGTTTCCACTATTATCATCTCAGTACACCTTAATGACTACTACTCTGACATCCACCATGTTGAAGTCTTTGAGAGACTGGTCATGGCGTGCATTAGTTCCAGCTTCCAGGCAACCTCGACCAACTGCAGTTTGTCTACCATGAGAAAAGGTCAACAGCAGATGCCATCTCCTAGCCCTACACTCATCTCTGGATCATCTGCACTCGAAAGACACAGACATTGTCTTTTGAGTACAGTATTGTTTAGTGCTGGGTAGTGGTGTGGAGATATGTCTCTACAGAAGGAGGTGTAAGGGGCTCCTTCCCTCTGCTAGCCTGCAGGTCACTCTTGGGAAAGGTGTAGCACCTGCTTAGCCCCCTATCAGGGTCATGTGAAGCCACGGGATCAGGTGGTAGATGGTCATATGAGCAGCTGGTTCATATTACAGGTCCTGACACCAGGCAGACAATCTCTGAGGAGTATTCATAATGGCTGAGGTCACCCATCTTGTAAAGGCACTGCCCAGAAGGAGGCAATGGCAAACCACTCCTGCAGAAAAATTTGTCAAGAACAATCATAGTCAAGACCATGATCGCCCATGGCATACAACACAGCACACAATGAATGAATGAATGAATTGTTTATTGGGTACAGCTCCACCTTCAATACTACAATTCCAGGCAAACTCATCACCAACCTCCAAGACCTGGAACACAGCATCTTCCTTTGTAAATGGACCCTTAATTTTCTGACCAACAGACTGCAATTAGTAAGGAAAGGCATCAAGACTTCACCAAGTTTATCTTCAATACTGGTCTATTTTTGTAAGCTCTATGTACCTATCTGACAGTCTGTTAAAAGACCGAATTGTATCCACCTCTATCACCATTGCTGTCAGTGCACTCTCTGTGTGGAAAAACTTACCTCTGACATCCCCCTCGTACCTACTTTCAAGCACCTTAAAATTATGTCCCCTCGTGTTAGCCATTTCAGCCCTGGGAAAAAGCCTTGGCTATCCACATGATCAATGCCTCTCATCATCTTACGTGGCTCTATCAAGTCACCTCTCATCCTCTGTCGCTCCAAGGAGAAAAGACAAAGTTCACTCAACTTATTTTCATAAGACACGCTCTCCAATCCAGGCAACATCCTTTTAAATCTTCTCTTCCCTCTCTCTATAGTATCCACATACTTCCTGTAGTGAGGTGACCAGAACTGAACACAGTACTGCAAGTGGGGTCTAACTAAGCTCTTGTATAGCTGTAACATTACCTCAAGGCTCTTGAACTCTATCCCACAGTTGATGATAGCCAACACACTGTATGCCTTCTTAACAGCACTGTCAAACTGCACAGCAGTTTTGAGTGCCCTATGGACACAGACTCCAAGACCTCTCTGATCCTCCACACTGCCAAGAGTCTTACCATTAATATAATATTCTGTCTTCAAATTTGACCTACCAAAATGAATCACTTCACACTTATCTGGGTTAAACTCAATCTGCCACTACTCAGCCCAGTTCTGCATCCTATCAATGTCCCACTGTAACCTCTGACAACCCTCCAAACTATGCACAACAACCCCAACTTCTGTGTCATCAACATATTTAGTAACCCATCCTTCTACTTCCTATCCAGGTCATTTATAAAAATCACAAAGAGGAGGGGACCCAGAACAGAATCACCACTGATCACTGACCTCCATGCAGAAACAGAACCATCTAGAACCACCCTTTGCTTTCTGTGGACAAGCCAATTCTGGATCCACAATGCAATGTCTCCTTGGCTCCCATGCTTCCTCACTTTATGAATGAGCCTTGCATGGGGATCCTTATCAAATGCTTTACTGAAATCCATATACACTACATCCACTGCTCTACCTTCATCAATGTGCTTTGGTATACCCAGAAATAATTAAATCAGACTCGAAAGGCACAACTTGACCTTGACAAAGCCATGCTGACTATCCCTAATCAGATTATGTCTCTCCAAACGCTCATAAATCCTGCCTCTTCTCCAATAACTGGCCCACTACTGAAGTAAGACTCGCTGGTCTATAATTTCTTGGGTTATCTCTACTCCCTTTCTTGAACAAGAGAACAACATTTGCAACCCTCCAATCCTCTGGTACTTCTCCTACCACTATTATGATGCAGAGATCACCACCAGAGGCTCAGCGATCTCCTCCCTCACTTCCCACAGTATCCTGGGGTACATCTCGTCCGGACCCAGTGACCTATCTAACTTAATGCTTTTCTAAAATTCCAGCATATCCTCTTTCTTAATGTCTGTATGCTCAAGTGTTTCAGTCCACTGTAGGTCATCCCCACAATTGCCAAGATCCTTTTACTGGGTGAATACTGAAGCAAAGTATTCATTAAGTACCTCCACTACCTCCTATGAGTCCATGCACGTTTCCACTATCGCACCTGATTGGTCCTATTCTCACACGGCTCATCCTCTTGCTCTTCAAATACTTGTAGAATGCTTTGGGGGTTTTCTTAATCCTGCCTGCCAAGACCTTCTCATGACCCCTTCCGGCTTTCCTAATTTCATTCCTAAGCTCCTTCCTGGCAATCTTGTCAGTTTCTAGAGCTCTAACAGTATCTAGTGTCTTGAACCTTTCATAAGCTTTACTTTTCTTCTTAACTAGATTTTCTACACCCTTTGTACACCATGGTTCTTTTACCGTACCATCCTTTCCCTGCCTCAATGGAACATAACTATGCAGAATGCCACGCAAATGTTCTCTGAACATTTGCCACATTTCTACTGTGCATTTCACTGTGAACATCTGCTCTCAGTTTATGCTTCCAAGTTCCCCCCAATAGTATCATCTTTCCTCTTACCTAAATTAAATGTTTTCCCAAATTTTCTTCTCCTATCCCTCTCTACCATATGGTGAAGGAAATAGAGTTGCGATTACTACCTCCAAAATGCTCTCCCAATGAGAAATCTGACACCTTACCAGGTTCATTGCCCAGTACCAGATCAAGTACAGCCTCTTCTCTCATTGGCTAATCTACATATTGTGTCAGGAAACCTAACAAACTCCACCCCGTCTAAGCCCCTTGCACTACGGAGATGCCAGTCAATATTAGGAAAGTTAAAATCAGCCATCACAACAACCCTATTATTGCACATTCCATAATCTGAATCCCTATCTGCTCCTCAATGTCCCTGTTACTACTGGGGGTTCTATAAAAAACACCCAGTAGAGCTATTGCCCCCTTTCTGTTTCTGACTTCCACCCACACTGACTCAGTAGACAATCTCTACATGACTTCCTCCTTTTCTGCAGCCATGATACTATCTCTGATTTACAATGGCATGCCCCTCACCTCTTTTTCCCCCTCCCTGTCCTTTTTGAAACATCTAAAGCCCAATGAGCTCAGCAGCCTTTCCTGCCCTGAGACATCCAAGTCTCTGTAATGGCCACAACGTCATAGTTCCACGTATTGGTCCACACTCTAAGTTCATCTGCAAATCTGGTTTAAACCCTCCCCAACAGCATCAGCAAACCTCCCTCCCAGGATATTGGTTCCTCTCCAGTTCAGATGCAACCCGTCCCACTCGTACAGGTCACCCCTTCCCCAGAAAAGATTCCAATGATCCATAAACTTGAATCCCTGCCCCCTTCACCATCTCCTCAGCCACTCATTTGTCTACACTATCTTCCTGTTCTGACCTTCCCTAGCTCACTGCCCCAGGAATAATCCGGGGATTACCACTTCGGAGGTTCTGCTCTTCAGCCTCCTTCCTAACTCCCGTACATGTGAAAACAATAAACTAATTTACCAAATATATTACTATTCCTTCACTAGGTCAGAATTCCAAAACTCTCACCTTAATAATATTGTAGATGGACCTACACCTCAGTAACTGTAGTGGTAAGAGAAAGTAGCTCACCACTACTTTTCAAGGGCAAGGTGAGATGGGCAATTGAATCCTGGCTCAGGCTGTGAAGCCCACATCTCCTGAAATATTATAAAAAAGGAGGCTATTAATGCTATCTCAATTTGAACAGTAAATCCCAAATCACAGTCTAAACAACTGTTTTCAGAGCAGTCAATGGGAGTGACTGAAGTGTATGCAGGACAAAATGAACAGAAGAAGGATATTCATTCCCTGGATCCAAATTGTTTCCAGCTAACCAGCACCTTAGTTTTATCTAGAACCCTTCATGCTCCCCAAGTATCTATCAACAATACATTTGAGTGATCCATTGCTTGGCAGGGAGTGGACAGATGAGATGGTAGCACTGAGGGAAGGATATATGAAGAGAAAGATGAGGAGACAGAGGAAGTCCTACACTTACTCCATCAGGAACTGTAGTGTTACCAAAAGTTATTTCCTTCCTTCAGCACAGATAGGAGTGCTTCTCATTATTTAGTGCATCGAAACATCATCAAATCAATTATATTGTGAGAATTTTTATGTGATGTGCTAAATGCAACATTAATCACTATATTCCGAATTTGATGCCAAGATTTCTAGTGTCTGGTTCAATGCATAGAAAACCTACAGCACAATCCTCCACACTGTCCACAATAGCCCCAACCTTTGTGTCATCATCAGATTTACTAATCCATCCCTCCACTTCCTCATCCAGGTCATTTATAAAAATCACGAAGAGTAAGGGTCCCAGAACAGATCCCTGAGGCACACCACTGGTCACCAACCTCCATGCAGAATATGACCAGTCTACAACCACTCTTTGCCTTCTGTGGGCAAGCCAGTTCTGGATCCACAAAGCAATGTCCCCTTGGATCCCATGCCTCCTTACTTTCTCAATAAGCCTTGTATGGGGTACCTTATCAAATGCCTTGCTGAAATCCATATACACTACATCTATTACTCTACCTTCATCAATGTCTTTAGTCACATCCCCAAAAATTCAATCAGGCTCATAAGACACAACCTGCCTTTGACTATTCCTAATCATATTATGCCTCTTCAAATGTTCATAAATCCTGCCTCTCAGGGTCTTCTCCATCAAATTACATTAACAAATTTTCCCACTTCCAATTGACAGTAACAGACCCCACAATTTGGATCTGCTAATATAGTATAGACTAGGAGTAAATCATAAATTTGCTGGAATTAAGCCAGTCACAGACTATGCCACAAAGTCTGTTTGGGAATAGCGGAGAGAAAGTTTTAATCCACTGATTGGTGCAACCGCTTAATTGTTAGAGCAGTTCCTATGGTGAGATTGGCACTTTAAGGCAGCTAACTCTGACAATGAATAGCTTAAACAACAGCCCAGAGAGCTTCTCGAGATACGGTGTCAGAAAGCCTCAGAAATGTTTCGCAGCAGTTGAAATACGTTGACACAAATTATACACTAAAAATGCTAGCTGAGCAGCATCTGTGGAGACAGAAAAACAGTTATTGCTTCAGATTGATGACCTTCAACTCTTGTTTCTCTTTCCATAGATGATGCCTGACCTGCTGTGTATGTGTCAAGCATTTTCTGCTTTATTTCCGATTTCCAGCATCTGCAGCATGTAGCAATCGTTTCTGTGCATAAGACACCACCGCCCCAGCAGGCAAGGCATATACAATCAGAGAATTATATTTTTGAGTGGTGGCATTCCCTGCGTTTGGAAAATACTCTCTATTTTTAAAGAGAACCATGGAGTTGAGAAGGCAGTGAATTTTTCAGATAGGTGCAGATGGCTGGCAAGTACTGCCCTCAGCTAATCCTTCAGCCAGCTTTAATCCTCACCCCTGCCCAATGAAAGATGACTCACTCTGACAGGTTCTGTTTCTCCGAGAAGACCCTCAGAACAAACTCGCCCTCTTGATGTGGTTCATAAGTGGAAGGAATGATCACGTATTCGCCTGGGGGAAGTCTGAAGCGCTCTGATATCTCCCTCAGGTTAATGTACGACTTTGATCTGCATTTGGAGGCGTGGTAGAGGAAGAAATCTTTGGGGAGGTGCTGCTTATTGCCATGCATCTGTGGAAAAAATAATAAAGAAACATTTTTGTTCCAATGGTAAAATCAAAGCGCTTGATTTCCTGATAACGTACTGGTGTTCAACAAAGACAGGCAGGATTGGCTGGGGAGGGACCTTCCCTGCTGACAAGAGAACAAGGAAGGGGCCTGGCTGCACTCTACAGTGTGATACTGATCAGATTGTAAATCGGGCTGAGCGAAGGCAGATGGAATTTAATCCTTAGCAGTATGAGGGAGGGTGTAACAGAAATTGGGCATAGATCATGAATGGTAGGGGTCCTCAGGAGTACTGAGGGACAGAAGAACCTTAACGTACAAGTCCAAAGACCCCGGCAAGTAGCAGCAAACGTAGGTAGGGTGATGAAAAAGGGTACATAGGATATTTGCCTTTATTAGACAGAGCTAAAATATTTGAGCAATGAAATCATTATAAAATATTGGCTCAGCTATAATGAGAGCATTATGGTAATTTCTGATCACCACACTATGGAAAGGATGGAACTGCACTGCAGAGGGAGGAGAGGAGTTTCACCAAGATGAAGTGCTTGAATTAAAAGCAATGGACCAAAGGGTCTGCTTCCTTACTATACCACTCAAAAACCTGATAATGCTAAATAGAGACTAGGAGCAGGCTGTGAGAGTACAGTTACCAATGGAGAATTAGGGAACTTAAGTGGAATTTTTTTTTTGAGAGAGGATCAAAAACCAGGAACCTGACTAAAAAACCACTACTGAAGGGTGACAATCTATGTGTTATGTGGTACAACACCAATTAGGGAGGGTTTCTTAAAGTGAAGCCCAACCATCCATCCTATGTGTGCACAAAAGCACACAGCCTTTTCAGAACAGGATGATGCAGTACAAGTAACATGGAAACAAGGCATTGCAAACATATTAGAACAAATGAGTCAGGAAAAGCCACAAACATCAGAACAAATACGTCACCGCAATCCACAATCGTTTGCTCTTCATTTATTTACCTCCTTTGGAACCTTTAACAAAACAAGAAAAGAGAAAAATGTTAACAAATCCAACTATATAAAAAACATTAATAGATAATTGAACTGTATAAGTGCTGGGGACAATTGTGCAAGGTAAAATTGCTCAATAGTGCAAACATCACTGGTTATGAGGTGACATCATGGGGTGCTGAATGAGGAGAAACGGGAAGGCAGGAATGCCCAAATACATGGTCAGCTTGTCTGCTGACAGACCAAACGCACCTGATGAAAGCAACTGGCTGGGTTACCAGCAGTGGCTGTCAGCACTTCCTGGAGAATATGAAGCAAAATTAATAAAGAAACTTCTCCACATTTTAAACTGGTCACTTTTACATTGTTTAACCTGTGATGAGAGATCACAGACCTGAAATGTTATTTATGTTTCTCTCTCCACAGATGCTGCCCAACCTGCTGAGCATCTCCAGCAGTTGTTAAATTAACTTTGTGTCTATGTCCCTGTCTTTCCTGTTTCTGTTTGACTGAAGTGTTCTGTTTACAACAATAAGAACTACTTGTGTTAAAATTGCAACATGTACAAAAATGTTTTTTGGGAGTGTTATGGAATTGTTTCATATCCAGCACATTTGACCAAAAACTTGGCTTAAAGCAGGGAGAGATAAAGAGTAGGGAAGGTAAGAAATGCAGAGCCTACATTGATAAACAGAGATCAAAAATGACCAGAACTCTAGAAGGATTATGGGTTGTAGGGCTGAAAGCAATGGAAGGATTACAACCAAAGGGTACAAATTGAGGTATCGGTGGTCCAGGGGTTCGTGTAGGTCGGCAGAGCTCAGGAACATGGAACGACCAAGTCAGGTCGTGGTAACAGAGTTCTGGATAAACTCAGTTTATGGATGTTGGAGACCTCTAGGAAAAGGTTCAACAGCAGATGGAGAAGGATGACCAGCAGATATTCCAAGGTGAGCGTAGATCAGCGCAGAGGATATGGGGTTGGAAGTCGGGCATGCAACTTGAGACAAATCATTGGTGTGGGTCGTTCTGATAAGATGAAAATGAGAGCTGCTCAGGTGCACTTGGAGACTGATTATGTGGCTTTGGGTACCATTGCTTGCGGACAGCATATGAATGAGGAATATGAAACCAGGGTCAGATTCTTCAGGGGCTTCTGCACAGGAATAGGAAGAGAGGATTTTTGCCTGCATTTCAATAAACCTCAGGCAATCTCACAGAAGGGTGAGTTTATCATGAATATCATCATCCCAAATGTCACTTACATCTTTATTAAGGATCACTTCAGTGCTGTGGCTGGGGAAGAAGCTTAATTGGGGGTGGGAGTGCAATCAATTGTGCTGCTGTCTTTGCATATGGAATCTTCTTTCTCTTTTGAATTCTTTGAAACCCTATGGATCCACTTGAGATCTTCTTAACTCCTTGCTAATCACATAGCCTCTCCCAACAAGACACAAACAAATTGTTAGGTTACTTATCTCAAGGAATCTTCAGCAGTTACCTCATAAATAGCAAAACCAATGGTATGAAAATTGACGCCAATTTTGCGTTCCTTACGACGGTTCTTTTGCATCAGAGCAACGAGAAACGTACAGAGGACCTCATTATCGTCAGGATCATCATCCTCTTCAAACAGCTTCAGCCGGTACTGTGGGTTAGTCCAGAAGGTGTCTTATTGAAGGAGTGGAGAGAGGGAGGGAAGAACATTGATCATTAGAGATTTATTCTGACAGTCTAAAACACTACAAAAAGACTACAGAAAGGAACCATAAGCCAGAGAGAAGGAACAAATAGAAGAGTTGCTGAAGGAAAGGAGGAAAGTCAAAGGAATAAATAAATTAGGGTAGGAACGTAAAACAGGAACAGGCTCTTCAGCCCACTATATCTGTGCTAATCATGATCGGTGTTCCCTCTCATTTTTTTAATAGCAGCGCAACCAACCATTGATCTGAGCAGAAAATGTTTACACTGAGTAGCACTTTAAATTTTTTTGTAATATTCGCACTATAAATATTTAGAATGAAAATTGAAAAATCACATATTTTTGATTTTATTTTTTAATTGAAGGGTATAATGAAGTACAGCACAACAAAGAAAATCTTTCACTTTTCATAAACTTGTTCTCACCTGTCTTTATGGCAAATCCAGATTAATTTTGCATCCAGATGAAAGATATGTCTTTATCCTCATTAGACCATCCAAATGTTTCACATCTGGTCTGTTTTTTTGATTACATTTGATTGAATTCATAAGACTGAATCCACATTCACAGACAACACTAGAAATTTGAAATGTTCCAATGATGTCAAAAAGAACTGACAGTTCTTCAGATTCTTCAAGTGTAAGCACATGGTTCAGTGAACATCTTAATTGAATCAGTCTTACTTTTCTCAGAAAAAGCAAATTTGAAATAACACCTTTGCTGTGATATTTTTGAGGCAATGCTTTCGTTGTACAGGTTGACCTCCTCGAATCTGGCAATCAGTAATCCTATTCACCACTGGTCTGGACATTATTGTCGCCAACCGATTTCAAATTTCTGGTGTCAAAACAGCGACCCTTCGCCGCTGTTTTGAAGGTGCCATTAACAGAATCAGCTGTCGGCATGGTCTTTGAAAAAAGCAAGTTGTTCCTCTGTATTAGTCTGCATTTATTTTATAACCTGTGCTTATCTAGCCCCAGTCATGTCTTCATTGAATGAAGGAAGTGCTTCTCGTGGTGTAAAGGGCTAACACCATACATTATCTATTGAAGATGAGGTGGAAGTTCTGAAAAAACTCGACAGTGGTGTGTCTGTGAAAAGCATATGTGACTTGTATAACATTGGCTCTTCCACAGTTTATGATGTAAAGAAACAAAAAGAAAAGTTGCTCCAATTCTTCATGGACAGTGAATTTTAAAAAAACAGATGTGCATAAGGAAAACAATGAAAGCCAAAAGATGTTTACAACGAGATAAATTTCTCCAAGTGGTTTACACTTTGCATCAGCAAAGATGTAGAACTGTTGGGCGAGATGGTGAAGGAAGATTATCACAGGAAGAATTAGGGCTGGATTATGAATGTGATTACAGTGAAGGGTGGCTTCAGTGTTTCAAGCAGTGACATAGAATAAAACTTAGTGCAGTGTTTGGTGAAAAACAGTCAGGCAAGGAAGCAACTGCTGAAGTTGTTGATGAGTTCACTAAGTTAGCTTCTGATGAAAATTTCAGTCCCAAGTGGGAGTACAACACGGACAAAAGCACCTTATTTTGGCATGGTACTCCAAGACGAACTCTGACTATAGAGGATGCAGAATCACCAACTGCTCTAACGCTGCAGGAACCCACAGGTGTAATTTGTTAGTCATTGTCAAAAGTTCACATCCCAGAGGTATTGAAGATATGAAGCAGTTTCTAGTATTTACCGTGCCTACAAAAAAGAATGATTGGAGGGGGAGGGGGGAATTGGGGAAGGGGTTGATGACTGGGATGACGTACTTTTTGTACAGGGGTGATGTGGGTTTGATGTCTCTTTCTGAATGACTCTCATGTTCTTTCTTTGTTTTGTGGCTATCTGGAGGAGACAAATTTCAGAGTTGTATATGAATACATGCTTTGGTAATAAATGAACCTTGGAACCTTTGAACATTACATTGGAATAGTTTGCATATTACTTTGTTCCAGGCGCAAGAGCTCACTGTGACTCTGTTGGTCTGGGCAACAATTGTAAGATAATGCTGATTTTAGATAACTGTTCTGCGCATTCAAGGGCAGTGCTCTTGGTAAAGAATAATATTTATGGTATCTACTTGCCACCTAATTGTACGTCATTAATTCAAACCCTGGACAATGGGATATTATGCTCTTTGAAAGCTAAATATTGCTCCCTGTTTATGAAGTGGGAACTGAGTGCAGTTGACTCTGGCAGACCAGTACAGGAATTTGTGAACTAATTGCTTTTTATTTGTTGTTTCTTTTTTCTTTATTATCCAAGAGTGAGGTGATCATCAAGTGGGTTAGAGGTTTTTTTTATTTAATCTTAACCTCGCCACCTGTGATTCGGCGAAATCATTAATCCGCACTGCAAGGTCCCAGTCATTCCGGATTTCTGGATTGCTGGTGGTCAACCTGTAGTTCAGAGAAGCAGCAGAGTATTTTTTTTTGTTGGCATTCAGCAGGCTGATGGTTTATTAACAATGAGCTACCGATTTCTATTCTGTGTTCATTGTTACAATTTGTGACAGTGTTGTAACTTGAAACACTGACAATGCAAATAGGTTGAAGCTCTGAAATGTTTCAAGGTAAAGGTTGTGATACATTTATTACTTAGAAATTTTACAGAATATATTCATTAACACATAATTAATTACAGGGTATTTCACAATTATATTAACATAGAGTTCAAAATTATATAGCATAGTTTCAAAATTATATAAAAGAAAATTCCAACTGCACTGCAACAAAGGCTATGTGCTCAAGAGCACTGCACGGACACACTCCCGCACAGATTAGAGGGATCAGTGATCATGATAACAACTTAACCTGCACATCAGCCTGCATATGATACACATCCCTCCACTGGCTGCTTATTCTTGTATATGTACAAAGGCCACTTAAATATTTCTGTCATTATCTGCATGCTCTACTTCCCTTGGCTGCATACACCGAGCATCTATCACTCTGTGAAAAAAACTTGATTCATAAATCTTTAAACTTCCCTTGTCCACTTTTCACAAAAGTAAGCCTGGTTTTGACAGTCACTACGTATGTGCCCTCATTCTACCAGGAAGTAATGCTGAAATTCTCTACGAGGAGAGGATGGGTGATGCTCATATCTCACCCTGCTGGGCAACCAAATCCAGATTGTTATTTCTCCATTACATTGGTGGATATTTAGGAGTCAGTTATGTGTTGCCAGTAAGGAGGGCACTATTACCCAAAACAGAGGAAGCATACAGATTTTTCACTGGTCCAACACAGGGTCGTTTACCAAGTAGCATCCGCAACTCTCATCTGACACTGTCTTGCTGGCTAAGCCCTGCTGACAATATCTTGGCTCCACTCCACCATTAGACCTTACAGTCTTGACAGTGGAGCAAAGCTTGCTAGAGTATCCTTGCACTTGCTTTGGGGAGTGAATACCTGCACCAGGTTAGTACTGGGACAGGATCCACATTCTTATCCATTCTCAATGACAAATGTGCTGCTTCACAGAAGGAAGGTACATTTCATGTAATTGTCTTGTTAAAATTAGGTTTTCAATGGCAAACACGAGGAAATCTGCAGATGCTGGAAATTCAAGCAACACACACAAAATGCTGGTGGAACGCAGCAGGCCAGGCAGCATCTATAGGGAGAAGTGCTGTCGACGTTTCGGGCCGAGACCCTTCGTCAGGACTAACTGAAAGGAAAGATAGTAAGAGATTTGAAAGTAGGAGGGGGAGGGGGTGGGGTGAAGCTGAGAGCCAGAAAGGTGATTGGCAAAAGGGATACAGAGCTAGAGAAGGGAAAGGATCATTGGGCAGAAGGCCTAGGGAGAAAGAAAGGGGGAGGAGAGCACCAGAGGGAGATGGAGAACAGGCAGAGTGATGGGCAGAGAGAGAAAGAAAAAAAGAGAGGGGGAAAGAAAAACTAAATATATCAGGGATGTGGTAAGAAGGGTAGGAGGAGCATTAACGGAAGTTAGAGAAGTCAATGTTCATGCCATCAGGTTGGAGGCTACCCAGCCGTTATATAAGGTGTTGTTCCTCCAACCTGAGTTTGGATTCATCTTGCCAGTAGAGGAGGCCATGGATAGACATATCAGAATGGGAATGGGACGTGGAATTCAAATGTGCGGCCACTGGGAGATCCTGCTTTTTCTGGCAGACAAAGCGTAGGTGTTCAGCGAAACATTCTCCCAGTCTGCGTCAGGTCTCACCAATATATAAAAGGCCACACCGGGAGCACCAGACGCAGTATACCACACCAGCCGACTCACAGGTGAAGGGTTGCCTCACCTGGAAGGACTGTCTGGGGCCCTGAATGGTGGTGAGGGAGGAAGTGTAAGGGCAGGTGTAGCACTTGTTCCGCTTACAAGGATAAGTGCCAGGAGGGAGATAGGTGGGAAGGTATTGGGGGGGGGGGGGGATGAATGGACAAGGGAGTCGCGTAGGAAGCCATCCCTGAGGAAAGCAGAAAGAGGGGGGAGGGAGGTTTTCAATGTTTATTTCATTTGTAATAGATCTTAAATGCTTCTGAACGTCATGTTCAGAAGGATGAGAAATTGTTGATAGATTTGACAAGTGGCCTCCTGTCAAAACCTCGCAGGCAGCTTGAAGGGTGCTCATGTTGAAGACTCCACGGACCAAACATTTGGCTCCAGGATCACTGTCTTCAGAGCAGATAAGAATGAAATAAAGGAAGCAGTGGGTGTACTTGAGCTAGGGAGAGGGCCACCCCTTCCCAAGCTGCAGTAGTCTGTGTGTAAATCCAATTTCACACCACACACAGTAACTCACAAATTACTGGCGAAACACAATGATTAGGCGGTATCTGTGGAGGAGAATGGACAGTCAGCATTTCAGATCGAGGCTCTTCATCCGGACTGAAGTCTCCAGTGAGATGACCCCTGAAGGCACTCACTGGCATGCAGTCCTTTGAAGCTGGGCAGGGGCGTGCACGTCAGGGTTAATCGGCCACTGTAAAAACAAAATTGCCCCTATTGTGTGGGGCGGTTGGTAGAATCTAGTGTGCGTTGATGGGAATGTGGGGAGAACAGGACACAGGGAATACTACTTGGGATTGAAATTGCACTGTGACCTGACATAGACTTGATGTCATAAGGAAATCTGAAAATTGATATGAAAATATTATTGGCCTCATCATAGCACAACGGGGGGGGGGGGGGGAATTAAATCCACTTTCCTCAAATTCTATAGTTAGCAAACAAAGTTACCAGACGGGGAGGAAAAGGCAGGAAGTGTCGGGGAGGAAAAGGCAGGAAGTGTCAGGGAGGAATGGGAAAGAGAGTCTCAATCAGCAGTAGGGAAGGACTCACCGGGATAGTTTCGGCAGCCTCCAGCCGAACAGCCCCTGACCCAGCGCCCCTCATTGATGGACACTGTCCACTTGTGGAGCTTGTCATCGTCCAGTGCATCTGGCGTCAGGTTGCAGATCTCCAGCTTTGTGTAGTACCTTTTGAAATCGTCAAAAGCCATCCTGCAAACAACAAGAGAGAGGAGGTGTTGTGTTCCATCCAATAGCCCATTGCTCATCGGGATTCTTGTTATGAGGCATTGAATGATTAAAGTCTGAGTCAAGTTTACTTTGTTCATGTCTGACTGGGTTGGGAAGGGACAGCAACACTAAACAAAATTAGAAAGTGAAGCCTGGGGTTGCTGCATTTCCTCCCGTTGCCCCTGGTGCACTCCAATATTCTCAAACTAACTTACTGCTAATTGTTTCATTAATGTCACGCGTACCAAGACACCGAGAATATATGCACCGAGGCAGTTTGCATGAAGATAATAACCAAACATAAGTATACCAAGGCATATAAAGGGGATAACTGAATGCAGACTATAGTGTTACAGTTTACAGAGAAGATGCAGAGCAGACAGACAGTAAGGAGCGAGGGCCATGATGAGGTAGACTGATTGATCAATAGTTTATCTTCATCATACAAGAGGTCTGTTCAGGAGTGTTATAACAGTGTAATAGAAGCTGTCCTTGAACCTGGTGGTGTGTGCTTTCTGGCTTTGATATTTTCTGACCGTTAGGAGGAGGAAGAAGAGAGAATGATCTGGATGAGGGGGATTTCTTGATTATGTTATACTCCTGTTCACTGGCATTAGGACGCCATGGTGGTGTAGCAGTTGGATCTGTAAACTGGCAGCTCCAGAGACCCAGGTTCAACGTTGACCTCCGACATTGCCTTTGCGCGCTCTCTGCACGATTGCCCACATTTACTCCAGTTTCCTCCCTCACCCTTAAGAGAATAAAGAATCAGGGGATACTCGATGGGCATGTGAGACAAAGCAAGATGTAGGGCTGCAGGGAGACAGGGAGTGGGGAAGAGAACGATGGGGATTTTTCTGAGTGCCAGTAGATGGACTGAATGGCCTCATTCTGTATCATAATAAATAGGAAAGACCCGAGGCAGCAAGCAATAGGTCCACCAGCTTATACAACCCTCACATTTCTTCCTAACTAGGACATTCCATCCATCAAGTTTATACTGTCCCTCAGATCACATTCCCTCACACCCTCTTCAATTCCACTTCAATTATCCTGGCACTCATCCATGCCTCAGGAAATTTACAGTGACCAGTTAATCTTTCAGTCTGCATGTCTTTAGGATATGGAAGGAACCCGAAGCAACTGGTAGAAGCCCACACAGAAACAGAGGCCACGTGCAAACTCCACATGGACAGCACCCAAAGTCAGGTTCGAACCTGCAGTCTGAGCTGTGAGGCAACAGCTGTGCCACTGTGCCCCACTCCTCCTTGTAACCTGGACTTCCATACACCTGCAGAGGCCTACAGGGGTCCCCAATTCTCCAGGCTTCGGGTCCTTCTTCCCGCTAAGTACCTGCCTCACTGCCCTTGGTATTGTGGGACTAGGCAAAGAGCTCTTGCTGTAGTAACATCAGGGAATCAGCCATCCTTGGGTGAAGATGGTAGCTTCAAAGGACTGCTTAATCACATGAAGCAGGAGAAGCCAGAGGCCACCAGAACCAGCAACGGGAAACATTGAAAACAATCAATTTTTCAACTTCCTTAGAGACCCACTTCAGCTGAATTTCCAAGAAGCCCAGTGTTTTATTCTGAAATTAGGATTTCCAATTCTATTTTAGGTTGGGTTGTATAAAGGGAATGTGAGCAGTATGATAGACAGAGCGTTTGAACATCAGGCAAAGATCCTCACCAAAACTCTCCATCATCTTTCATTTGATGGTGCAGCCGTAGCTTTTGCGGTTTCTCAATCTCAGACCACTCCCGGGCCCTGGAATGGAAAGGGAATACCGTTATCGGACTTGGAAAATTCCACACTCACTCTGCTTCCCTCCCATAGGATGGAAGTCTGGAACTGCCATTGCAACATCCTGAAGTCTTCGCCAACTCCTGCTAGGGAAGGGCTTCACAAACAAGATCCTGTGTCCACCATCACTTGCAACAAATAAAACTCCAAGAGCTTCCTAGGCACTTCATGAGAGCATCTTCAAATGAAATGTGACATCACAAGGTACTCACTAAATGGAGAGTACTAATGATCATTCTTGTCCCATTCCCTGCAAGCGGTCAACTATGTAAAACCTGGCCTTACCTTTACTTGGTTGGGAATGTCAAGTGCAGCAGGTTCAATCATACACTCAGGGAAGGAGCAGCAATAGGCCACAGCACCTCATGGGCTCTACCCTTCAGTGAGATCTCTCACTCAGTTGCTTATCTTAACTCTGTTTAAGAATATCAAAGACTGTTTCCACTGCCTTTGAGGAAGAGGATTCCAAAAGACCCAACCCTCTGAAACAAAGAAAAATTTGCCCTACTTTTTCTTAAAGCTATACCCCCTTCTTTGAAAGTGTGTTTCTGGTTCTGGATTCTGCCACAAAAATAAATATCCTCTCCATGTCCACCTATCATATCCCCAGGGTATGATGTCTTTGAATCTAGTCCCCTTCTTATTCTTGTAAACACCAGCATATACTAGCCTGCCCAACCGTCCCTCCAAAGTCTACTCTGGTTACCATGCCTTAGCATCCTTCCTTAAATAAGACCAATTCAGTACACTCTATCCATTTTCACCAATACCCTGTTTCTATCTGTAAGGAGTTTGTACGCTCCCCCCCCCCCCCCCACCCGTGACTGTGTAAGTTTCCTCCACCAGTCCAAAAATGTACCAGTTGGTAGGTTAATTGGTGATTGTAAATTGTACAGTGGATAGGACAGGGTTAAATCAGGGGTTGCTGGGCAGTGCGGCTCGAAGGCCCTACTCCATGCTGTATCTCAATAAGTAAAAAAATGTAACTAAAGCTTTTGAAATGGTTTCCTCTCAATAAATAACCAGTCTGTTAGTCTTCCTAATCACTTGCTGTACTTGTGGGAACAATGCATTCAGAAGCTTAGATCCCTCTGCAGTGTCTCACCATTTAGATAATATGTTACCTTTTAATTTAATGTTTTCTGGGAAAATGGACAACATTTCCCACAATGTACTCCGTTTGGCAGATTCTTTCTGTATTTTTGTAGCCTCCTTATACCTTCTTCACAACTGACTGTCTTTGTCTCAGCATCTGAGTATTTTACATTTGCAAAAAGATGAGGTTTCTTTCCATCACTTGTACATCTTACTGACCAAAGAAAGACCCATTTATGTTCTTCCTCTATGTCCTGTTAGCCAGTCAGTCTCCAAATGAGTCAACAAGTTAACTTCCTACATCATGAACCCTTACATTTGGCAATAACAATGGATGTGCAATATTATTAAATATCTTCTGGAAATGAAGTTTAGAACATCCATCAACTTTTCTTTATTCACAACACAAAGAACTTGCCCATGATTTCCCACACACAAAACCACATTAATTTTCCAGGACATTTTGAATGTTTCAAAGCGTCCTGCGATAAAGTCTCTAAGGAAAACTTCCAACATTTCCCAATGACAGATGTTAAGTTAATTGGCCCGTAGTTTCCTGCTTTCTGTCTCACTGTCTTTTTGATTAAAGGAGTTACATCTTCAGAAACAGAATCAGAATAAGGTTTATTGCCACTGACACTTCAGGCTCATATACTTCCTCCTTGATTGTAGCAATGAGAAGAGAGCATGCCCTGAGTGGTGTGGGTCTTTAATGATGGGTGTCACATTTTTGAGGGATCACCTTTTGAAGATGTCCTCAATGGTGGGGAGTTAATTCTGCAATCTTATCGAATTTGCGGAATCTTGGAAAATTAAAACCAACACAACAGCTACCTCATTTGTCAATTATTTTGAAACTTTAGAATGAAGTCCATCAAACCTGAGGTGCTTAATGTCTTGAGAAACAAGTAATCAAGCCAGCAAATTCATCACTCACATCAATTTATCACTTGGCACAAAGAGACAAGTTTTACGGGAATTTTGGAAAGAACTCTACTGCTTTGAGGCTTGCCAACAGAAGGATGGGGAAGTTTAGGAATGATTCTGAATTTGAGGAATAATGATATCTAAGTTCATTTGTATGGGAGGAATTTACAAAAGAAGACTGTGGAAAGTATGAGAGAGTCATTGGTGGATTTAAGACCAAATTAATTCAAAAATTTGCTGTCAGTGAATACCACACTCTCAGTACAAATTAGGACAGAACTTTGGTGAGTTCACAGAAAGTAAATGAAGGAGGTAAGCCAGGAATGTACTGTGATTTCTTCAGTGCAGAGGAAACAAGAACTTGAATGAAGATTTGATCTGCAGGTGACCTGAGGTAAGAGCAGAGCAGGACTGTGTATAGAGGTGGAAATCAGTCCTGGTGGTTACAAGCGATGCAGCCTACAGAATGATGGGAAGCAATACTGTCTGACTGAAGGAAATTTCTGGCTATCCAGCAATGAGTCCAATTGTCTTTAGCCAATCAGAAACAATGGCAGGGTCACAAGAGGTGGTAGTAATATAGAGCCAGGTGTGGTCAGTGTACATGGGACATTTACTTCGTGTTTCCAAAGGATGTTGATGGTAAACAAAGTGTAGATTTCAAATAGCATGGGTCAAGAGACAGATGCTTGGGAGCACAAGGGACACTGGTGTGGAAGAAGAAAAGCTATTGCTTACAAATTTCCATCAATGGCTAGATAGATAGCTATGGAATCAGGTGAACATAGTCACGCTGAGGTGGAGAACAGTGGATGAGGAGAATAGTGTGGACAACCTTGTAAAAGAATGCAAGGAGGTCAAAAGGTATGACAAGGAATAACTTTTTCCTTGTTTAAGGATGCAGGGTATTAATCAAGAGGAGCAGTGTCAGTTCTCTGGTGGGGTGGGAACTAGATTGGAGGGATTCAGGCCACAAGAAAGCCAGGAGGTGACATCACATTCAAGGGTTTTAGAGAAGAAAGAGAGAGTGGAGGTGGGGCAATGGTTTGGAAAGACATAAAGATCAGGATCAATGCTGTGAAAGAAATGGTGAAAACAACAAAGCAGAAGGGGAACAGTATCTCAGGGACTGAATATTGACTTACACAAGGGAAGTGAAGTTGGCCGGTAACAGGGGAAATCACAGGCGAGCCTCAATAGATCCTTTCCCCAAAGATATAGACAGAAACTACAAAGTTCAAAGTATTGTATGTACGTAGCCCGCAGAACATTGCCATGGTTCATTGGTGCCATCTTGCTCCAACTACATGGACTAGCCAAGCATAAGACAGACAATCCTAGATTTTTCCTTTACTAGCCCAAGGACAACATACAAATAAAACAGAGTGGACCACGGTTGCAAATCTTTACATGATTAGAGCAAGGAAAACATACTTATCACTCCAGGGCCCATTCCACTCAATCGATCCCCATGGGTTCCTCAAACGCACCAACTTCACTTTCTGATTTCTGTGAGTGACCTGACGTTAAAATTACCACTGTTATTTGAGGACAAAAATTAGACACAAAGACATAAACATACATAAGCATGGAAGCCTTGATGTTTACTCCATGACTACAACAGAGAATTTAGTCTTGAAAATGTGCCCATATGTATGTTTAAGATTTCCTCCAAAGCATAGTCCCAATCTTATCAGAATACATGCAAGATTATGTGGAAGTGGGTGAGAGTATAGGTGTATATAATATATATATAGGAGAGTATAGGTGAAACCACACCCAGTGTCTAGGCATTAGGCTTGTATTGCATTAGTCTCCTTAGAGCCATAAGATGCAATGATGTGCAGATTATATTTTCAATCTTCCCAGGTTAACTTCAGCCAAGTTTAAAGTTTGACAAGGAATTCCTGGGGTCTCTTGTGTTTCCCAGCCTGGAAGCTCACCCAGCGATGCCCCCTTTTTTCCTGGGCCACAATGTAAGTAGGAACTCTCCCTGATCTACAAAATAACTCAACTAGCATTTTCAAATAAAGCTGCCATTCTACAAACCATAGCATTCTTCGTTCATACACCAGTTAAAGGACAACTCTCTGAAGACTTCATCAATCTGGCTGCATCCACCATTTCTGCTGGCAGCTCGTTCCACACTCACACCACCCTCTGAGTGGTTCCCTTAAACATTTCATCTTTCACCCTTAATCTATGATCTCCACTTCTAGTCTCACCCAGCCTCAGTGGAAAAAGTCAGCTTGCATTTACCCCATCTATACGCAGTCAATCATGATCTCCATGAGCATTGAAGCAGGCTCAAAGTATTGAACGGAGATTCTGAATTCTAGAACAACACAGAAATGCTCCAGGAACTCAGCAGGTCAGACAGCATCAGTTGAGGGAGGTGGACGGTCAACATTGCATGCTCAGGCTTGGGTCTGGACCCAAAATGTCAATTGTCCATTTCCCTCCATAGATGCTGCTTGATCTATTGAGTTCCTCCTTATGCCTTACTCAGCATTCCCTACAATATTCCCTATCCCCAGGTATGGTCCACATGTGATTTTACATCCAACTGTTTCCTCAGAGTTACCTCATGAACCCCAGTATCAGGCTGTGCCGAGACAATAACATACGTGGTGAATTACCTAACGTAAAGGCTCCCACACCTTACCTCGTCCACACCGGTTACTGAGTAGGCGTGACCCTTGACCAGGCCGTTGGGCATCCGCGTCTCAAACTGCAGGGGTACGAAGGACTGTCGAAAGATATGTTAATCAATTTGACAATACTGATGAGACAGGGCTATAGCAACTAGCTGCAAATACACATGAGCCGTTTCACCTCCCTGAGATGTGGCATTGCCTATGACCCCTATCCAGACCAACTTCAAGAGTGTGTTACCAAAATACTATCAGCATATCTCCCGTGCCAGCTCTGATCCAAACACCCTAGACCATCATCACACAAGCATCAACCCCTCTCAGCCCACATATATTGCTATATTTCTACACTATTCTTGGTTGGTGTGACTGGAACGAAACCCAATTTCCCTCGGGATCAATAAAGTATGTCTGTCTGTCTGGTAAAGGCTGTGGTCCCTCTCCCTGCCTACAATCAGAAGCTGAAGCATAAGGGTGCCTGGACAGAAAGTCATTCGGTGCTACATAACTGCTTTGAGTTGGTAGACTGGCCCACGGTCAAAGCTCAGGAACAAGCCTAGAGGAATATGTCACCAATCTCACAGACTTGATCAGTAAGTGTGTTGAGGACTGTGTATGAAAGAGGACAATTCAGGTATTCCCAAATCAGAAATAATGGACGACCTCTCCCTGTGAAAGCTGAGGACTACAGCATTCAAATCAGGTGGCCCTGAACGTTACAAGAAATCAGCACATGACTTCCATAATGATATCATGGTTGCCAAGAGACAGTGCTAGTCTAAAATGGAGTCACAGACCAGTTATGGCAGGACTTACAAGCTACAAGACAAGGTCAGGCAGCATCACTGACCTCACCAACAGCACATTCCTTCCAATAAACTAAATGCATTCCATGCATTTTTTGAACTGAAAGGGGTTGGAATGTCACCACCCACTAAGGCAGACTCCGAAGTGCCTGAACCCATCGTCACCATCGCACATCCAAGATCAGCCTTCCACAGAGTGAACCTACAGGGAGCATCAGCCCCAGGTGGTGTTCCTCACCGTTTCCTTAGATACTGTTCAGGTCAACTGGTGAGCATATTTGCAAACATTTTTAACTTCTCCCAGCTTCAGTATGAGATGCCCGCCTGCTTTAAGAAGACCTCTATGATCCCGGTACCTAAGAAAAACAAGTTAACATGGCTTAATGACTACCACCCAGTGACGCTGACATCCACTATAGTGAAGTGTTTTGAGAGGCTGGCCATGCGTGTATTAATTCCAGCCTCTCAGACAACCTTGACCCACTACAATTCACCTACCGTCAAAACAGCTCTACAGCAGCTGCCTCTCCCTGGCCCTGCACTCTTTCTGGAGCAAATAAGGACTACATCTGACTGCTGTATATGGAGTACAACTCTGATTCGATACAACAGTTCCAAGGAAACTCATCTCCAAACTCCAAGACCTTGGACTCATCACTTCACTTTGTAATTGGTTCCTTGACTTCCTGATCAACAGACTGCAATCAGTAACACCTTACTCTAGGCTATCCTCAACACTGGAATGACACCACCTTCCAATGCATCAACGCTGGACCCCACAAGGCTGCATCATCAGCCTCTTACTCTGGTCCCTGTCCACTCATGACTGTGTGGTCATGCTCTGCTCTAACTCCATTTACAAGTTTGCAGATGACACCACTGTAATGGGCCGTATCTCAAATAACAATGAGTCGGAGTACAGGAAGGAGCTAGAGAACCTACTGACACGGTGACTTGATGACAACCTTTTCCTCAATGTCTGCAAAACAAAAGAGCTAGTCATAGACTTCAGGAAGGGTGGGTGCACGTGCTACTGTTTACATCTATGACATTGACATCAAGAAGGTTGAACGCTATTGGTGTGAGAATGATCAACAGCTTGTCCTGGTCCATCCACGTTGAATCCATGGCCAAGAAAGCTTACCAGCACCTCTACTTCCTCAGGAGGGTAAATAAATTTGTCCTGACCCCGTTAACACTCACAAACTTCTATCTATACATAATAGAATGCATTTTATCCAAATGCATCATGGCTTGGTACGGCAGCTGCTCTGTCTGCGACCACAAGAAACTGCAGAGAGTTGTGAATGCAACTCAGCTCATCATAGAAACCAGTCTTCACTCAATGGACTCTGTCTCCATTTCTTGCTGCCTCGGCAAAGCAGCTACACACCCAGGACATTCTCTCTTCTCCTGCCTCCCATCAGGCAGAAAATACAAAGGTCTGAAAGCACATACTACCAGGTGCAAGGAGAACTTCCACCTGACTATTGTAAGACGATCGAATGGTTTCCTTGTATGAAAAGTTGGACTCTTGACTGCATAGTCTATGTTATGATCTTGGCACCTTACTGTCTATCTGCAGTGCACTTTCTATGTAATTGTCACAATTTATTCCGCACTGTTTTATTGTTTTACCTTGTACAACCTTAATCCACTGTTAATCTGTATGAACAATATGCAAGACAAGTTTTTCACTGTACCTCAGTACATATGACATACAAATTATAGTACGTTACATTACCAATGTACTTTTGCCCTACATCCTGGGGACTTGCAGTGCATGTCTTTCCAATTCCCTCTGTCGATGGGATTTCTCAATTCAGCTCCCCAACTCAGTCAATGTGCAAATTCCACACGGACAGCATCAGAGGTTAGGACTGGACCCAAATCCCTGGTGTGCTCTTCCTGCTCTGTTGCAGTGCTGACTTTCCACTCCTGCTTACTAATGTTAGTGTAATCCCCGAATGATTGACATCTCAACAGGGGATAAATCTTTGATGAAAATCATATTTAATTTCCTACTTCAAGATTAAATTCCCTCTTCCTCCTCTGTACTAAGTAGAATTGCCTTAGCATAGCCGAATTTTCCTCTTAACCAACAATCCTGTCTCTGACATTATCATATATCCTTCTTGCAACGTGGACCTGGGACTCTGCACAATTTTCTGGTTGCAAACATAGTACAAGAATAAAATAAAAAATTTTTAAAGTGTCAGATGAAGGAGGTCCTGGAGTCTCCTAGCCTCCTGGACATGCATTCCTGTGCCAGGTGTGCTGAGCTGTGGCTCCTAAGGGACTGTGTTAGGGAGCTGGAGCTGCAGCTCGATGACCTTCGTCTGGTCAGGGAAAGTGAGGAGTTGATAGAGAGGAGTTACAGGCGGGTGGTCACTCCGGGGCCACAGAAGGCAGACAAGTGGGTCACGGTTAGGAGAAGGAACGGGAAGAATCAAGTACTAGAGAGTACCCCAGTGGCTGTATCCCTTGACAATAAGTACTCCTGTTTGAGTACTTTTGGGGGGGGGGGGGGTGACAGCCTACGTGGGGGAAGCAACAGTGGCCGTGCCTCTGGCACAGAGTCCGGTCTTGTCGCTCAGAAGGGTAGAGAAAGGAAGAGGAAGGCAGCAGTAATAGGGGACTCGATAGTTAGGGTGTAAGATAGGCGATTCTGTGGACGCAGTCAGGAGACCCGGATGGTAGTTTGCCTCCCTGGTGCCAGGTCCGGGATGATTCTGATCGCGTTCAAGATACTGTGAAGTGGGAGGGTGAGGAGCCAGAGGTGGTGGTACATATAGGTACCAATGACATAGGTAGGAAAAGAGAAGAGTTCCTGAAAGGAGAATATAGGGAGTTAGGAAGGGAGTTGAGAAGGACTGCAAAGGTAGTAATCTCAGGATTACTGCCTGTGCCACGCGACAGTGAGAGTAGGAATGGAATGAGGTGGAGGATAAATGCATGGCTGAGGGATTGGAGCAAGGGGCAGGATTTCAAGTTTCTGGATCATTGGGACCTCTTTTGGGGCAGGTGTAACCTGTACAAAAAGGACGGGTTGCATTTGAATCTTAGGGAGACCAATATCCTGGTGGGGAGATTTGCTAAGACTACTGGGGAGACTTTAAACTAGAATGGTTGGGGGGTGGGAATCAAATTGAAGAGACTAGGAGAGAGGAAGTTAGTTCACAAACAGAGTAAGCTAGTAGAGAGTGTGTGAGGGAAGATAGGCAGGTGATAGAGAAGGGGAGCGCTCAGACCGAAGATATAAGGGAGAAGGAAGAAAAAGATAATAAAGTTGTTTGCACCATTAGGGATAAAAAGAGAGTAAGAGGTGGAGAATTTCTTAAATGCATCTATTTTAATGCTAGGAGCATTGTAAGAAAGGTGGATGAGCTTAGAGCATGGATTGATACCTGGAAATATGATGTTGTAGCTATTAGTGAAACATGGTTGCAGGAGGGGTGTGATTGGCAACTAAATATTCCTGGATTTTGTTGCTTCAGGTGTGATAGAATTGGAGGGGCAAAAGGGGGAGGTGTTGCTTTGCTTGTCAGAGAAAATATTACAGTGGTGCTCTGGCAGGATAGATTAGAGGGCTCGTCTAGGGAGACTATTTGGATGGAGTAAAGGAATGGGAAAGGTGCAGTAACACTTATAGGGGTATATTATAGACCACCTAATGGGGAGCAAGAATTGGAGGAACAAATTTGTAAGGAGATAGCAGATATTTGTAGTAAGCACAAGGTTGTGATTGTGGGAGAATTTAATTTTCCACACATAGACTGGGAAGCCCATTCTGTAAAAGGGCTGGATGGTTTGGAGTTTGTAAATTGTATGCCGGATAGTTTTTTGCAGCAGTACATAGAGGTACCAACTAGAGAAGGGGCAGTCTTGGATCTCCTGTTAGGGAATGAGATAGGTCAGGTGACAGAGGTATGTGTTGAGGAGCACTTCGGGTCCAATGATCACAATGCCAGTAGTTTCAATATAATTATGGAGAAGGATAGGACTGGACCCAGGGTTGGGATTTTTGATTAGAGAAAGGCTAACTTTGAGGAGATGTGAAAGGATTTAGAAGCAGTGGATTGGGATGATTTGTTTTATGGGAAGGCTGTAATAGAGAAATGGAAGGTATTTAAAAGTGAAATTTTGAGGGTACAGAATCTTTATCTTCCTGTTAGGTTGAAAGGAAAGGTTAAAAGTTTGAGAGAGCCATGGTTTTCAAGGGATATTGGAAACTTGGTTCGGAAAAAGAGATATCTACAATAAATATAGGCAGCATGGAGTAAATGAGGTGCTCGAGGAATATAAAGAATGTAAAAAGAATCTTAAGAAAGAAATTAGAAAAGCTAAAAGAAGATACGAGGTTGCTTTGGTAAGTAAGGTGAAAATAAATCCAAAAGGTTTCTACAGTTATATTAATAGCAAAAGGATAGTGAGGGACAAAATTGGTCCCTTAGAGAGAGTGGACAGCTATTTGTGGAGCCAAAAGAGATGGAGGAGATTTTGAACAATTTCTTTTCTTCGGTATTCACTAAGGAAAAGGGTATTGAATAATATTGTGTAAGGTAAGGGAAACAAGTAGGGTAGTTATGGAAACTATGATGATTAAAGAAGAGGAAGTACTGGTGCTTTTAAAGAGTATAAAAGTGGATAAGTCTCCTGATCCTGACAGGATATTCCCTAGGACCTTGAGGGAAATTAGTGTAGAAACAGCAGGGGCTCTGACAGAAATATTTCAAGTGTCATTAGAAACGGGGATGGTGCCGGAGGATTGGCATATTGCTCATGTGGTTCCATTGTTTAAAAAGGGTTCTAAGAGTAAACCTAGCAATTATCGGTCTGTAAGTTTGACGTCAGTGGTGGGTAACTTAATGGAAAGTATTCTTAGAGATGGTATATATAATTATCTGGATAGACAGGGTCTGATTAGGAACAGTCAACATGCATTTGTGCGTGGAAGGTCATGTTTGACAAATCTTATTGAATTTTTTGAAGAGGTTACAAGGACAGTTGACGAGCGTAAAGCAGTGGATGTTGTCTATATGGACTTTAGTAAGGCCTTTGACAAGGTTCCACACAGAAGGTTAGTTAGGAAGGTTCAATCGTTAGATATTAATATTGAAGTAGTAGAATGGATTCAACAGTGGCTGGATGGGAGATGCCAGAGAGTAGTGGTGGATAACTGTTTGTCAGGTTGGAGGCCGGTGACTAGTGGTGTGCCTCAGGAATCTGTACTGGGTCCAATGTTGTTTGTCATATACATTAATGATCTGGATGATGGGGTGGTAAATTGGATTAGTAAGTATGCAGATGATACTAAGGTAGGTGGCGTTGTGGATAATGAAGTAGGTTTTCAAAGCTTGCAGAGAGATTTAGGCCAGTTAGAAGAGTGGGCTGAAAGATGGCAGATGGAGTTTAATGCTGGTAAGTGTGAGGTGCTACATTTTGGTAGGACTAATCAAAATAGGACATACATGGTAAATGGTAGGGCATTGAGGAATGCAGTAGAACAGAGTGATCTAGGAATAATGGTGCACAGTTCCCTGAAGGTGGAATCTCATGTGGACAGGGTGGTGAAGAAAGCTTTTGGTATGCTGGCCTTTATAAATCAGAGCATTGAGTATAGGAGTTGGGATGTAATGTTAAAATTGTACAAGGCATTGATGAGGCCAAATTTGGAGTATTGTGTACAGTTCTGGTCACCAAATTATAGGAAAGATGTCAACAAAATAGAGAGAGTACAGAGGAGATTTACTCGAATGTTACCTGGGTTTCAGCACCTAAGTTACAGAGAAAAGTTGAACAAGTTAGGTCTTTATTCTTTGGAGCGTAGAAAGTTGAGGGGAGACTTGATAGAGGTATTTAAAATTATGACGGAGATAGATAGAGTTGACATGGATAGGCTTTTTCCATTGAGAGTAGGGGAGATTCAAATAAGAGGGAATGAGTTGAGAGTTAAGGGGCAAAAGTTTAGAGGTAACACGAGGGGGAACTTCTTTACTCAGAGAGTGGTAGCTGTGTGGAACGAGCTTCCAGTAGAAGTGGTAGAGGCAGGTTCGGTATTGTCATTTAATAAAAAATTGGATAGGTATATGGACAGGAAAGGAATGGAGTGTTATGGGCTGAGTGCAGGTCGGTGGGACTAGGTGAGAGTAAGCGTTCGGCACGGACTAGAAGGGCTGAGATTCCCTGTTTCCATGCTGTAATTGTTATATGGTTTTATGGTTATAAAATAAGAACAGCAGATCAGTCAGTTCTGCGGAGAGAGAAACAATTAACGTTTCAGGTCAAAGATGTCTCATCGGAACTGGGAAAGAGATAAAAGTTTGCCCTAACCATCTCTCCCCACCTCTCTTTCCTAGTTCAGACAAGGGTCTTTGGCTTGAAATGTAAACTTAGTTCCTCCTTCTACAGATGCTGCTTGACCCAAGGAGTATTTATAAGATTTTGTGTGTTAATTTCAGATTTCCAGCATCTGTAGCTGTTTTACATTTTCATGGTACTGGAGTGGCTTTAATGATCTTCTATGCTATGCCTAATTATATATAAATGATCTTTTCACCTTATCCATTGATTCTTCTTCTGCTTTTTCATTAGCTAGCATTTTCTCAATAGTCTCTATTTTATCACAAACGAGCTTGACCACTCTGCCGCCCTCTGTGTTTTATCCTGCAGTGTCTAATTCCAAGTCCTGATTTCACTCCAGCCACATCTCAGTTTCTCTTCCGATTATAATTTGCTTGCAAAATATTATTGTCTCCATATTTTAAAACAAAATTATCAAACACCCCAGCACAAGCTTCTAATGAGTTCAGAGTTATATTGTGACAATTACGCACAGATTAGCAGAGATTATTATCGGCATTGTCCGCCATTTTTCACTGAGAGTGTGTGTTTTACATCGTTAGCATTGCCTAGCCTAGTCTAAGGGCTAAAGGCATCTGATGTTATGCTGTGTGAAAAAAGACCCAGAGCAGCTGCAAGACATTAAATGGTCAAAAGTAGAGGCAAAGCAAAACTTGCTGACAGGCTTAAAGTGGCTCTGTTATACTGTTCATGCCAGAAAATGCTGTGGTTGAAATTCTTTAGATCCATTGAACTGCCACCTGCTGTGCATCAGCTCAGCGTTGATATGATGTTGGGGTCTTCCAGATCCGGAATCTGCCACTACGCAAAATTTGAGATATCCCTACTTCTTCGTTCAAAAGGTTCAGGCAGCGCAAGACGACCCAAGCTTGGTCCTGCACAGAGTTACTGGGATAAAATTCCTATGGATTCTTCCAAGCTCCAGTTGCAAATGTTATACAGTTTTTCTGGTAAACAACTGTGGAAAAGAATCTGTCATTGTATTTATCCCATGTGGAGTGGATTCTCACTGTTTATTCAAGTGAGGATTATTCACAAAACAATTTCAGTTTATTTAACAGGCGAAGAGTTACCCACTGTGGAATTAAAGGTAATGATTAAGGTTAGCGTTATTTGCCACGTGTAGATAAAACATACTGTGAAATGCAGTGCTAGTTTCAAATCAAATCAGCGAGGATTATGCTGGGCAGCCCACAAGTTTTGCCACGCTTCCAGCACCAACATAGCATGTCTGCAATTTGCCAATCCTAACCCATACATCTTTGAAATGTGGGGTAACCGGAGCACCCTGAGGAAACCCGGATGTTCAGAGGGAGAATATACAAATTCTTACAGAGATTTGAACCCAATCTTACAGCTGGCACTGTAAAGCGTTGCACTAATTGCTACACTACCGTGCACAAATTGCGCTAAGTTCCAGAAAAGTTATCCGCAGTTGTCAGTCAGCATGCATTGAAGATGCAATAGTACTTGCCCCCAATGACTACTTGCATTATTCCCATACAAACCCTGACTAGATGGTCCTCCACATTCTTGCTGCGATCACCAACTTTGGCCGGAGGCTCATCGTGGAAATTTACACGGGACAGAAACTGGTGCACTTGTGCTTCTAACATGACTGCAGTCCCACAAAATATACCATCCTGGAATTTGAGATATATCACACAATATCACTCAGCTTGGAAGCAGAGAGGAACGAGACAGATGAGGGAGCTAAGTGCAGAGGAGGAGGAAGGAGAGGAGAGGGGGAGACAGGAATGGTGTAGAGTGGGCCTAGAGGGAGACACACGGATTAGAAACGAGGAGAGAAGCAGAGAGCGTGAGAGAGTAAAATAGGAGGGGAGAGGGAGGTAGGTTTAAGTGGGGAGGGGGAAGAGATGAGAGAGTGAGGAAGAACAGGAGCAGAGAGGGAAGGGAGGGGAGGAAGGAAGAGAGAGGATAAGGGAAGTGGAAGGAGAGAAAGGAAAAACAAAGTCAAAATATGGCAGCAAGATACAGATGTAGGGACAAGAGACCATCAAATATTCAACCAATGAGAGACAAAAATGATGGGGAATGTCGGGGTAGATATATGAGGGAGGGAAATGAACATGGCATCTAAGTGAAACAAGATAACAAAGAAATAAACGAATAGATTCTGAGGGCTGAGATAGAAACAGATGTAGAATGTACACCAACTTCACAGAGGCAGCAGTGAAGGGAGACAAAGATATCACAGGAGAGGGTGATATAGAGAAACCTGGTTATTGATGGGAGGAATTCTGCACTCAGTCCTGGTCTGTGACTCCAGACCTGCCAATGACTCACTAAACCTTCCCAGCTCAGCTCAACATGGGGTCGACAATGAATACTGGTATTGCCACTGTCAATCCCATAAACAACTGCCTCATTACCAACCTGAATAACAAGAGTCAGGGATTTGGTGTTCTGGTCTCACTAAATGGTTACCACCCATCACAGGCCTCGGGTTTGGTCTATAGTAGTACCTTCTTCATGTTAAAATAGTGAAGCAGTATTTGTGACCTGGCATCACCAAAGTCGCTGGCAGTGAGTGGAGGGTATGAATTTCACATGAAGCGGGTGCAGAGCCTGTACAGTGAAAGCTGACAAAGTGAATGAATCACCTCCCTGACAAATAATTTGGCAGTACATCGGCCTGAAGCCATTGGGGGCACAGAAATGGTCCAATCCGTGAAATTTCAGTTAAGTCCAAATACGAAGCCTTTTGGGAGAGTATGGCAGAAGTTGAGTTGTTGGAGGAGGAGAGAAACCAGCCGACAGCGGGTTGCTTGCTGGAGGTGGGACTGGTATTGTGGGTGGGGGTGGGGGGGGAACAGACAGCAGATTGTTTAG
Source organism: Hemitrygon akajei (assembly GCF_048418815.1). Lineage (NCBI taxonomy): Eukaryota > Metazoa > Chordata > Chondrichthyes > Myliobatiformes > Dasyatidae > Hemitrygon > Hemitrygon akajei. The sequence goes on from NC_133126.1 coordinate 93,856,165, forward strand.
AGGCAAGAATAGACAATGCTTCATTTACCATGCACGGCTCTCAGCTTGGCATGATATCGTGAAGGTGACCCACAGCCCCACACATCCAAGATCCTTGAAATCATTCCAAATGGAATGTTGCAGAGGGAACGTCAGCATTCCACACGTCACTGATCTGGAAACGACTTCCTGGAAGTCATCAGGGAACTGAAGGCAATGAGGATTTGGCACAGAAGAGATTAGATCTGGGGAAGGTCCAGCATGATCATATTGAATTTCAGGGAAGGGTCAAAGTGCTGGTGGCTCACTCCTTCTCACGTTCATATGAAATGACCTGAGCTGAACTTCACTTGTGAAAAAATATCAATCTTCTATTTCATTGTGCTAGGATTGAAACAGTGTTTTGTAGACCAAGGAACTAATGTTGATGAAATAAGAGCAGAAATTACTCAGCAGTTCAACCAGCATCTGTGGAGGGAGGAGCAGTATCAGCATCTCAGTTATGACGTGATCCTTCTAGCTATCTCGCAGTTACAATAAGGAATTCTGTCAGAAGGGCCACCAGGTCGCGAATGTTTATGAACCTAAAATAGAAACCAAAAATGCTGGAAATCCTCAGCAGGTCCGTGGGAAGAGAAAGAGAGTGATCATTTCAAGTTGAAGATCCTTTGCTAGAATGCCTAGGAACTGGTACCATGCATTCACGTGAAGCACTGTTCAGAAGAGGGTAGGATGAATGAATGAATTTCTAACTGGGCAGAACCATCACACCATATCTTGCCAGGTGGTGGCAAACTTACATCAATGGAGCACGCCATGAGAGACCCTCTTTCTGTCGCCTTTTTCATTATCTTGTACATATCTTTGGGGGCTCCCTTCATCTCAAAGAACTCAGTGACTCCGCCGGTGAAATCCTCCATTGCTTCGGTTGTGTTTCCACCTTTCAGAGCCTCATAGGATCCATGCAGCCTGAAGGTGGTAAAGAGAATACAAGGTGAGACTGTGCCCCTCCCTCGATCCCTTCTCCAATTCATTGTATTTATGATGCAGAAGGGCATTTGACTCATCGTCCATGCTGCCTCTCAAAGCAATGCCATCAATCTCACACCTCCACTAATTTTTCAGACCTATTCTTCCCACATTCCCATTGACTCCTCCCACCTACCCCTCACCTATACACTCAGGGCAAGTTACAGTGGCTAATTAACATAGCAATGAGCAGACTTTCGAGATTAAGTAGTAAACTAGAGCACCTAAGTGAAACCCATGCTGTCACAGGGAGAATATGCAAACTACACCTACGCTGAGGGCAGGATTAAACCCAGGTTACTTCTTCAGTCCTGAAGAAGGGTCTCAGCCCAAAATGTCAACTGTTCAGTCATTTGCACGGATGCCACCTCACCTGCTGAGTTCCTCCAGCATTTTGTGCGTATTGCTGGAGCTGTGTGGGAGCCATTGCACTAATTATCTCACCTTTCCTACTGATGCCACTTCATCCTCGCTGAGCGGAGATTCCAAAGCCTGAGCTTCACTTCCAGGGGATGAGTGCTGGGAAGTTTTTGATTAGAGCAAGGAAATATCTGAGTTTGTAACAAACATCTAGATTGGGAGCAGCAAGAGGCCACTCTAACTTCAATAAAATGTTAATTTAGCCTTAATTTAGCCTTCCCATCTCTTCCCTCTCACCACCTTGCCTACCCAGATGCAATATACATCTTGTCTGCTTCCTCTACTCCTGCACCAGCACCAATTCACTTTACTCCATTTATCGTATGTTGCCAGTCAGGGAGTTTATGCCTCCCCTCTGTTACTCATGGTGTCACACAAGCAACCAGTTTACATATTAAACCTTGGCTTTAATGTTGGCTGTGGGATGTACACGATATTCTTTTACAGCTGCATGGAACAACTATTGCTCTGAGCAGGAAGTTTTTACGCAGCGCAATGCTATTATGTAAAAGAAAATCCCAGCTGCGTGACGTCGAAGACGATGTGTGCAGCAGCATTTCAGTTACCGCACGGCCACACACCCACACAGCTTAGGAGGACGGTGGACGGACACGTTCAAAAGCAAAAGCATTTTGGCTGAAAGTACATGTAATGACAGAGTGGGGTTTCCTGGAAAGATGCCAGGGCTCCTCGGTATTTGGGAGCGCAGTGATAACCCTGGGAACCTTCAGCAAGCTGCTTCAGTCGTGGGTAAAATCCATTGGACTGAAACACATGCTGGGAAAAGCTAGCCATCCCATGATGACAGCAGGGCCTTTCTCCCAAATAAGGAAGAATGGCTGAAGGAGAAGGCGAGAGGACAACTCTTTGTTTCAACTGGCCTTGTTTTACTGTGTTGAATGGTTTTTAAGCACCTTGCTTTAATATTTTTAATAATGCTATTATATTATTTAATTAATACTTAATATGTTGAACTGTCTTGAAGCATTTTACTTTATTTCCTTTATAACTACTTATTTATCATTTAATTGATCTTTAATGCTCTCAGGCAGAATGTTCTGTCCTCAGCAAATGCCTTACGTTGTCCTCCATTTCCAAGCCCTCTTCTTTGGTCTCTGAGGCAGATGTCTGATCTTCATTAAGGGCCTTACCAATATCCTCCTTTGTCCACACTTCAGTGAACTCTGCACCCGCCATGACGCCAAGCTCTTCTTCCATCACCTCCATCGCCGAACCCACTTCTTCGGCAAGGATTCCCCACACTGCACCATTGACCCTTTACCCGTCTCCAATCCTACTCCTCCTCTTGGACACCCCAGTTTGGCCCTCTATCTATTCAGGATCTTTTCATCACTAATTGCCAACGAGACAGCTGGACGTTGTCACTCCTCTCTCCTCCTTGAACCTTAGTCCTTCTGAATGCACTTATCTCCACTCTCTCTCTACTATCCTCCCATCAAGAGCCTTAAAGCTCTCTGCTTCTTTCTCAACAAAACACCAACCAGTCCACCTCCACCACCACCCTCCTCCATCTGACAGAACTGGTTTTCACCCACAATAATTTCTCCTTCAGCTCCTCCCAATTTCTCCAAACCCAAGGTGTAGCCATGGGCACCCACGTGGGCCCCAACTATGCCTGCCTTTTCACTGGCTACATTGAACAGTCCATGTTCCAAGCCTTCCCTGGTAATGCTCCCCAAATCTTCTTGTGTTTCATTGGTGGCAGTATTGGTGCTGCTTCATGTATACTGCTTGAGCTTATCAAGTTTATCAACTTTGCTTCCAACCTCCACCCTGCCCTTAAATTCACTTGGTCCATTTTTGACACCTCTCTTCCTTTTCTCAATCTCTCTGTCTTCATCTCTGGAGACAAACTGTCTACAGACATCTTTTATAAATCTTCCGATTCCCAAGGCTATCTTGACTATACTTCTTCCCACCCTGTCTCCTGTAAAAATGCTATTCCCTTTTTAAGATCCCAGGATGAGGCTTTCCTTTACAGGACATCAGAGATGTCCTCTTTCTTCAAAGACAGGGTTTTCCTTCCTCTGTCGTTGATGCTGCCCTCACCTGTATCTCCTCCATTTCCCAGACATTATTGCTCAGCCCATCTCCATGCTGACTTATTAGGGTTAGAGTTCCTCGTGTCCTCACCTATCACCCAATGACCCTTCGCATCCAACACATCATTCTCTGTAAATCCCTCCATCCTCCCCTCCCCACTCTCTACTTTCCACAGGGGTCGCTCCTTCCATGATTCCCTTGTCCAATTGTCCCTCCCCACTAATCTCCCTCCTGGCTCACGCCCCTGCAAGCAACAGAAATGCTACGCCTGCTCATTCACCTCCTCCCTCACCTCCACCCAGGTCCTTAAACAGTCCTTCCAGTGAGGAACACTTCACCTGCAAATCTTTTGGGGCAAATCACCTATAGTATCTGATGTTCCCAGTGCAGTCTCGTCTACAGCGGTGAGACCTGATGTAGATTGAGGGACCACTTTGTTGAGCACCTTCAGTCCATCTGCCAAAATCAGAATTTCCTGGTAGCCAATCATTTTAATACCTATCCCCATTCTGGTTCCAACATGTTGGTCCATTGCTTCCTCTTTTGCCACGGTGAGGCCACACTCAGGGTGGAGGTGGAACATCACATATTCCATCTAGGTGGTCTCCAACCTATAGCATGAACATCAATTTCTCCCTTCCAGCAACTTTTCCCCAACCCTTCCCTCGTCTTCAGTTCCCCACTCTGACTTACATCTTCTGCTCACTTGCCTATCACCCCCCCCCCCCCCCCGGTGACCCCCTTCTTCCCTTTCCCCCATGATCCACTCTCTTCTACTGTCAGATTCCTTCATCTCCCTACCGCTACCTTCCCCCCACCCATCACCTTCCAACTATCCTCCTTTCCCTCCCCCACCTTTTAATTCTGGCATCTTCCCCCTTCCTTTCCAGTCCTGATGAAGGGTCTCGATCCAAAATGTCGACTGTTTATTCATTTGCATAGATGCGGCCTGACCTGCTGAGTTCCTCCAGCATTTTGTGAGTGTTGCTTTAATATGCTGAATTACTTTTAAGCATCCTACTTAATAAAATAATAAGGATAATTAAGATGTTAAATTGCTTTATGATCGTAAATGAATATTTTATCATTGTAAATTATTATTTAATAAATGTTTAATCACTTTTGAATGATGTAAGGAACCGATGTTAAGATCCCAGCTGAATGTTACAGAATAGTAAATTATTTTATTATTTTATTTATTTTCATTCCCTTTTAAATGTTAAAACAAGTTATCTTGGTCAGAGCTCATCCTGGGGCCCAGCCCACCCCACAATGTGACGGCACTGCATCAGGCAAGGCTCTGCCTCCTGCACAGGCCCCCACTGTTTTCTGTTTGGTTTGCTTTGGGCAGCAAACTTATACTGGTGGATCTGGAAGTATAATTCTGTGGTTAGTATGTAGCAGATTATGAGGGTTTGGTCAGCAGCAGGAAAGTCAAGTTGAACAAGCCAGTCAATCACAGCCAAGCTCATGGTGAGGGCCGGTACTCACTTGGCATAGGCCTTCTCCAGTAGGGCACTCCAGAACTCGTTGCGCTCAGCTGATTTGGTGAATACCAGATGGTTGTTGAATGTAGGGATTCGATCATCAATGACAACATCCACCCACTCACCGAAACGCCAGAACTGCAAGAGACAATGGAGCAAGGATGGTGAGAGAAGGATGGAACTCCCAGTTCCTGCTGCCATTGGCTTCATGATGTGGGCCTAAGGTGTCCCACTCCAACTATCCAGGGGCACACACAGAATCTGTAGCAACATAGACCACACCCACATTATGGCCATTCAAGTTAAGGAAAATCAGCCTGATGGAATTCTCAAATCATAACCCCATAAACTAAATTTCACAGAGTGTAACACGAAGTTCTATCACCCTTCCTTTTTGAGCTCAGACAAAATTCTGGTAAATTTGCACTGTGTTCCCTTTATCTCCTTCCTTCTTTACCACCGGTTACTAATTGTGCATCGCCCTGACAAACCCGAAATACTCTTATATCTCCAGACTGAAGTACACTCAATCCGATTTCCAGTCTTTATTGTTCTCTCCTCCACTCCTGGCAGCTTCGAACATTGCTTCAAGTACTTAGGTGCTCAGGTGTGGTCTAACCACCTGTGTTTCAGAATTGCAACCTCCTTGTGGACTAACTGATGTGAAAGGCAACGTTCTGTTCAAATTCTGGATTATTCTGTGTGCTTGAGCAAGACGATTTAGTGATGTATATATGCATGGGGTCTCCCCTGCATTTGGATCTCCACTGCCTCGAGCCTTTGACCATTTGGCAAGTCATTTGTGAGCGTTCTTCTTAGTTCCAAGGTGAATGATCTCCTACAGTGAAATCCACTGACACAGTTTGATCCATTTGCTTACTCTACCAGCATAATTTTTTAATTAATTTCTGCCCCCCCCCCCCCCCCCACATCACTTACATTACAGCTTTCTCCGAGAATGACCTTACCTGGAAATGGAAGATCCCAGCATAGTTCTCAGTAAAGTACTGATCCTTCGGGATGACGCGGTACAACAATTTCTCATTGAGGGTCAGACAAGCAATGGCAGCCAGGAACCAGCAGTCACCTGATTAGAAACACAAAGCATCAGCATTCATTGGCTCTTGTCCCAGCCTGTGGAGGTACCATAATCCAAGACATAACTCCTGGGCAGTGTAAAATGTCTGCGAGGAACAGTTTTTCTTGGAGCTCCACCTCCAAGGCTCTTCTTCCCCAATGGAAATGTGTAAATGTATTGATCGAGATTGATCACTGCATCAAGACAAACATCTTGTGAGTATCAAGATGATAAAATGCTAACTCTTTCATCCAAAGTGTTTAACTCAGCTCTCATTCACACCAAATGCAATTCTTCTAAATTTAGTGATGACTTTGGCCTGAGCTTAGTGCTGGGAGGGTTAACACAGCATTCTGTTTCTGGAATCATATTCTACCAAAGGCCCTCAATGCTTTGCTTGTTTGTGGTTTTTTCATTGATTCTATTGTTTCTTTGTTCTGCTATGAATGCCTTCAAGACATGAATCTCAGGGTAGCATATGGTGACATGTACCAACTTTGATAATAAATTTACTTTGAACTTTGAATATTAGTTCCGTGGACAGACTGGAGAACAACCCAAGCTTCTCCAGTCCATTCACAGAACTAATGCCCCTCATCATTAGAACAAATCTGTTCTGCATCCTCTCAAAAGTCTTCACATATTTCCTTAAGTACATCACCTGGAACTGAACATAATCCTCTAGCTGTGGTCGTAGCAGTCTTTTATAAAGTCCATCATTGCTTTCTTGAATGCCCCCATGTCTCTACTTATTAATCCAGGTCCATGGTTCTTTTAACCATAACTATAATCTGTTTGGGCCTGCAGGCAGATTTTCTGTCTCACAGAGCCAGTGATTCAAGTTCAATCCTGACTTCCAGTGCTATCTGAATAGAGTTCTCACAGAGTCATACCACACAGAAGCAGTGTGTTTCTATGCAGTATGGCCCCCATAGCCATGTGAAACACCAAATACCATAATCCAGACATTGGTCTGTAGCCTTCAAAGCCGCAGCGATTTCAGTAGAGTTTTTTCAAGAAGTGACCAAGAAGATAGATGAAGGAAGTGTGGTAGACTTTGTCTACATGGACTTTAGTAAGGCCTTTGACAAAGCACCACATCACACAGAATTCAGGACGAGCTAGCCAATTAGATACAAATTTGTCATGAAGGCAGGAGACAGAAGGTGGTGGTAGAGGCCAGTGGCCAGTGGTGTGCTGTAGAGATTAGCGCTGGGTCCAATGTTGTTTTATCATTTATATATATAATTTGGGTAAGTATGTAGGTAGCATTGCTAGTAAGTTTGTGGATGACACTAAAATTGATGGTATAGGGGACAGTGATGAAGTTTATCGAAGATTACAATGGGATCTTGATCAACTAATAGAAGTTTAGATAGGTACATGGATGGTAGGGGCATGGATGGCTATGGTCCTGGCGCAGGTCAAAGGGAGTAGATAGTTTAAATAGTTTGGCATAGACTTGATGGGCCAAAAGGCCTGTTCTTGTGCTGTACTTTTCTACGACTCTATGTGTGTGACTGTGTGGGTTCCCACTGGATGTCTCGGTTCCTTCTGCATCCAAAGACCCGTTGGTTGTTACGTTAATCACCCCAGGTGAAGGTGGCTGGTGGCAGAATCAGGGATTGATGGTCATGTTACAGGGAGATGTGGGAGGTTTGGGGGAGGTGATGCAAATGGTTTTGGGACTTGTGGGAACACTCTGAGAGTCAATATAGATCTGATAAGCCAAACGATCTCCCAAATAATACAGCTTGCCTTGCCACTTACAACAAAACTTTCATGTAGATCTCACTGCTGTACCATTTTGGTATTGTGTCCTCTACTTCATTTTTCTCATTCATCCTGCTAAGAGGTAACAATTGCTAGTGGAACTGCTGCCTTAGTGCACTGGAGACCCAGGCTCAATCCTGGCCTCTGGTGCCCTCAGTGCAGCTTGCATTCCTCTGATAGCACGGCGCTCCTCCCATGTTCAAAATCGTTCAGGTCGGGCTGCTGTAAAATGTCTCTGCTGTGAGTGGCTGAATCTGGGAATATGGTGAACAAAATGGGATTAGTGTAGGATTGGTACAAATGGGAACTTGATGGCTGATATAGAGTCAGTGGGTCAAAGGGCCTGTTTCTGTACTGCATGACTCTATGTCAAATTTCATCTGCCAATTCACAGGATTGACTATGTCCTCCTGAATTCTGCTCCACAGAATTCACTATGCCTGGAACATTCAGGTCAACTGGGAAAATCAGGTTGGAAATGGACCTCAAGAGAGTGAGTTTGCTGAATGTCTATGAGATGGCTTTTTAGAGTAATTTATCATTGAGCATTCTAGCTAAACTGGATTGGGTGTTATGTAATGAACCTGAGGAGATTAGGGAGCTTAAGGTCAAAGAACCCTTAAGAGGGAGTGATCACGATTTGATTAAATTCAACTTGAAATTTGATAATGAGAAAGTAAGGTCTGACGTAGCAGTATTTCAGTGGAGTAAAGTAAATTACAGTGGCATGAGAGAAGAGTTGGCCAAAGTGAATTGGAAGGAGATGCTGGCAGGGATGTCAGCAGAGCAGCAATGATGTGATTTTCAGGGGGAAATGAGGAACGTGCAGGATAGATGTATTCCAAAAACAAAGAAATGCTCAAATTTCAGAATAGTACAACCATGGCTGACAAGGTAAGTCAAAGTTAATGTAAAAACAAAAAAGAGGGCATACAACACAGCAAAAATTAGTGGGAAGACCGAGGATTGTGAAGCTTTAAATTCCTACAAAAAGTAACTAAAATAATCATTAGGACGGAAAATCTAAAAGCAAGCTAGCAGGCAATATCAAAGTGGATAGTAAAAGCTTTTTCAAGTATGTAAAAAATAAAAGCGAGATGAGAGTTGACCTAGGACCACTAGAAGATGAGGCCAGAGAAATAATAATGGAGACAAGGAGATGGTAGATGAACTAAATGAGTATTTTGCATCAGTCTTCACTGTGGAAGACACTAGCAATGTGCTAGATGTTGAAGGGTGTGGGAAGAGAAGTGAGTGCAGTTACTATTACAAGGAAGAAGGTGCTCAAAAAGCTGAAAGACTTAAGGGTACATAAGTCACCTGGACCAGATGAAGTGCACCCTAGGGTTCTGAAAGAGATAGCAGTAGAAATAGGACAAAGATAGGACAAAGTTGGAATGTTTTCCTTAAGGGAAAATCTTGCTTGACAAACCTGTTGGATTCTTTGAGGAGATTACAAGTAGGATCGATAAGGGGGATGCAGTAGATGTTGTATATTTAGACTTCCAGAAGGCTTTTGACAAGTGCCACACATGAGGCTGCTTACCAAAATAAGAACCTATGGTATTACAATAAAGTACTGGCATGGTTAGAGCAATGGCTGATTATTTGAAGGCAGGGAGTGGGAATAAAAAGATCATTTTCTCATTGGCTGCCAGTGACTAGTGGTGTTCTACAGGAGTCGGTGTTGGGACTGCTTCTTTTTATGCTGTATATCAATGATTTAGATGAAGGAATAGATAGCTATTTTGCCAAGTTTGCAGATGATACGAAGATTGGTGGAGGGGCAGGTAGTGTTGAGGAAATGGGTAGGCTGTAGAAGGACAGATTAGGAGAATGGGCAAGAAAGTAACAAGTGAAATACAATGTTGGAAAATGCATGGTCATGCACTTTGGTAGTAGAAATAAATTTGCAGACTATTTTCTAAACAGAGAGAAAATCCATAAATTTGAGATACAAAGGGACTTGGTAGTCCTTGTGCAGAACAACCCTAAGGTTAACTTGCAGGTTGAATCGGTGATGTTACGAATGAAGGGAGCAAAGTCGCCCCCCCCCCTTTGAGAATTGCAAAATCGCTATTATTTCGGGTCTGAGACCCGGGAAATGAGAGAGATACACAGCATGTCAGGAAATGAGAGAGAGAGACGCAGGATCACAGCAAAGGCAGTTGTTATAGACAACGCAGAATACACAACCAGGTGGAATGTCTCTTGACAAAAGCGGAACGGAACCACTGATTACTGCTATTGTCTCTTGGAGAAGGAATTGTGTATTGAGTACTGTACTATTCATTGAAACCCCTCAGGGGATGACCAGAGTGGTCTGGTTGAGGGATTGCATCATCCCAACCTGATTGACATCTGAGACCCCGTGAGTGAGGATAAAAGACGGGTCTGGGGAACAACCCCTTCAGACACACCAGGAGAAACGTATAAGACCGGTGGGGGGCTTGTGTGTGTGTCCATCCTTGCCTGGGTGGCGAGTCCTCCACGGAACGATCTAGCTAAAGGACAGATACGGATCAAGACCATACCAAGGAAAGTCGGCAAGTTATTCTTCTATTTCTCTCTCTCTCTCTCTCTCTCCAACAATTGCAACACAGCGACGAACAAACGGCTGCAGCCTGTATGAACTGAAGTGAACTTTATATTTCCATCGGACAATTCATTATCCCCTAGACAACGATAGAGCTTATTTCTTATTGATTATTATTATACCCGCACTTTTAGGTTTAGTATTGACGACGTATATTATCTGTATGTTTGCATTGATATTATTTTTGTGTATTTTTACTAATAAATACTGTTAAAAATAGTATCACCAGACTCCAACGGACGTCTCTATCTTTGCTGGTAAGTAACCCAGTTACGGAGTTCGTAACAGTGGTGAGGAAGGAAAATGCAATGTTAGCATTCATTTCAAGAGGTTTAGAATACAAGAGCAGGGATGTGATGCTGAGGCTTTATAAGGCACTTGTGAGGCCTCACCTTGAGTATTGTGAACAGTTTTTGGGCTCCTCATCGAAGAAAAGATGTGCTGGCATTGGAGCGGGTTCAGAGGAGGTTCACAAGGATGATTCTGGGAATGAAAGGGTTATCATATGAGGAACATTTGATGGCTTTGGGTCTGTACTCGCTGGAATTCAGAAGGATGAGGGGGGATCTCATTGAAACCTTTCAAATATCGAAAGGCCTAGACAGAGTATACGTAGAAAGGATGTTTCCCATGGTGGGGTGGTGGGGGTCTAGGATAAGATGGCACAGCCTCAGGACAGAGGGGCATCCATTTAAAATGGAGATGCAGGGAAATTTCTTTAGCCAGAGGGTAGTGAATTTGTGGAATTTGTTACCACAGACAGCTGTGGAGGCCAGGTTGTTGGGTGTATTTAAGGCAAAGCAGGATAGGTTCTTGTTTGAACATGGCATCAAAGGTTATGGGGAGAAGACTGGGGTGTGGAGTTAAGGACAGGAAAAGAGGATCAACCTTAATGGAATGGTGGAGCAGTCTCGACAGCCAAATGGACTAATTCTGTCCCTGTGTCTTCTGGCCTTATGGTTGTAGGAACTATGCTCTGTGCATCCAAGTTCAAGCCAGTAACATTCACTCAGTCGCACCTTATCAGGTACTTCCTGTCTGTCTGTCTGTCTGTCTGTCTATCTGTCTGTCTGTCTTACTGAATAAAGATGCTACTGGGTGTACAGCATGTTTGTGGTCTTCTGCTGCGTGACCCATCCCCTTCAAGTCAACATGTAGTGCGTTCAGAGATGCCCTTCTGCATATCTCTGTAGTAACATTCAGTTATTTAAGTTATTGTCACCTTCCTGTCAGCTTGAACCAGTCTGGCCATTCTCCTCTGAGCCCTCTCTCTCTCTCACTAGCAAGACATTTTCACCCACAGAACTGGCGCTCACAGGATGATTTTTGTTTTTGTCCCTTTCGCTGTAAACTCTAGAAAGTGTTGTGCGTGCAAATCCCCAGGAGACCAGCAGTTTCCGAGATAGTCAAACCATCCTGTCTGACACCAACAATCATTCCACATTAAAAGTCGTCTGTATCACATTTCTTCCCCATTCTGATGTTTAGTCTGAACGACAACTGAACCTCTTGACCATGTCTGCATGCTTTTATGCATTGAGTTGCTGCCACTTGATTGGATGATTTGATATTTCCACTAATGAGCAGGGGTGCAGGTGTACCTAATAGAGTGACCACTGAGTGCATATTTATAAAACCAGGATGCCCCCTGCTCCCTAGAAATGGCCGAATGGAAATTTACCCTACACTTCTCTTTGATCAAAAGCACACGTTTTTTTACCACAACTCTTCTTCCTGTCACTCAGCTAACCTTCCACCCATGTTACGGCAGCCTGTTTTACTCTTAATGACAGGCCAACTACCTGACACTTCACTACATGCCTTTTAACAGTCAATACATACCATATTAACCACATATGCTCATCAACCCCCCCCCCCATTATATAATTAGTTCAACATGACTTGCCTTTCATAAATCTATTAGTTTTCTGTTATTGTCACACTTTGTCGAAGTATTAGTTCTGAGACTGATTATCATTTGCAAGGCTTTCCTACACTGAGGTTAATCTGCCTGATCTAGGATCATTAGGTTTATCCTTGCATCCCTTTTGAGCAAAAATACAGTATATCCTATTCTCTAGTACTCAGATGCACCCCAGAGCTGTAGATGATGGAAGATTTTGACCACAACTTCACGATTTCCTCACATACAACCTATCTGGACCAGATTATTTATCCACATTCAGTTCAGAGGCATATCCTCTTTTTCAACATCTCCCCAGAACAGAGCCTCATCTTCCTTTGCTGAGACTCTGATAGCATCATCTCCTTGGTGGACACTGATTTTTATTTTGTCAGGGTTTGGAATGCACTGCCTGAAAGGCAGGGATTGCAGGAGACGTCAAATGAGAACTAGATAAATCTTTAAGAGCAAAGGGAAAAGGAGAAGGTTTTTTTCTAAATTATGATGCAACTAAGAGATTGATGCAAAATGTTTGAAGATGCTGTTTTGAAGACTAGAGCTGATCCTGTCATTTAGCTCAGGGACTTTAGAAACATACAAATCCTACAGCACAATACAGGCCCTTCAGCCCACAAGGTTGTGCCGAACATATCTCTACCCTAGAAATTACTAGGCTTACTTATAGCCCTCTATTTTTCTAAGCTCCATGTACCTATCTAAAAGTCTCTTAAAAGACCCTATTGTATCTGCTTCCACCACCTTTGCCAGCAGACCACTCCACGCACTCACCACTCTCTGAGTAAAAAACTTACCCCTGACATCTCCTCTGTACCTACTCCCCAGCACCTCAAAACTGTGTCCTCTTGTGGCAACTATTTCAGCCCTGGGAAAAAGCCTCTGACTATCCACACGATCAATGCCTTTCATCATCTTGTACACCTCTATCAGGTCACCTCTCATCCTCCGTCACTCCAAGGAGAAAAGGCCAAGTTCACTCAACCTATTCTCATAAGGCATGCTCCCCAATCCAGGCAACATCCTTGTAAATCTCCTCTACACCCTTTCTATGGCTTCCACATCCTTCCTGTAGTGAGGCGACCAGAACTGAGCACAGTACTCCAAGTGGGGTCTGACCAGGGTCCAATATAGCTGCAACGTTACCTCTTGGCTCCTAAATTCAATTCCACAATACACCGTATGCCTTCTTAACCACAGAGTCAACCTGCGCAGCTGCTTTGAGCGTCCTATGGACTTGGACCCCAAGATCCCTCTGATCCTGCACACTGCCAAGAGTCTTACCTTTAATGCTATATTCTGCCATCACATTTGACCTACCAAAATGATGCACTTCACACTTATCTGGGTTGAATTCTATCTGCCACTTCTCAGCCCAGTTTTGCATCCTATCAATGTCCCACTGTAATCTCTGACAGCCCTCCACACTATCCACAACACCTCCAACCTTAGTGTCACCAACATACTTACTAACCCATCCCTCCACTTCCTCATCCAGATCATTTATAAAAATCACAAAGATTAAGGGTCCCAGAACAGATCCCTGAGGCACTCCACTGGTGACCGACCTCCATGCAGAATATGACCCATCTACAACCACTCTTTGTCTTCTGTGGGCAAGCCAGTTCTGGATCCACAAAGCAATGTCCCCTTGGATCCTATGCCTCCTTATTTTCTCAATAAGCCTTGCATGGGATACCTTATCAAATGCCTTGCTGAAATCCATCTACTGCTCTTCCTTCATCAATATGTTTAGTCACATCCTCAAAAAATTCAATCAGGCTCGAAAGGCATGACCTGCCTTTGACAAAGCCATGCGGACTATTCCTAATTATAATATAACTCTCCAAATGTTCATAAATCCTGCCTCTCAGGATCTTCTCCATCAATTTACCAACCACTGAGGTAAGACTCACTGGTCTATAATTTCCTGGTCTGTCTCTACTCCCTTTCTTGAATAAAGGAACAACATTTGTAACCCTCCAATCCTCCGCAACCTCTCCTGTCCCCATTGATGATGCAAAGATCATGGTCAGCAATCTCCTCCCTCACTTCCCACAGTAGCCTGGGGTACATCTCATACGGGCGATTTATCCAACTTGACGCTTTCCAAAATCTCCAGCATATCCTCTTTCTTAATATCTACATGCTCAAGCTTCCCAATCATCACTATTATCACCAAGAGCCTTCTCCATAGTGAATACTGAAGTAAAGTAAAGTACCTCTGCTATTTCCTCCGGTTCCATACACACTTTCCCACTGTCACATTTGATAGGTCCTGTTCTTCCACTTCTTATCCTCTTGCTCTTCACATACTTGTAGAATGCCTTGGGGTTTTCCTGAATCCTGCCCACCAAGGCCTTCTCGTGGCCCCTTCTGGGTCTCCTAATTTCCTTTTTAAGCACCTTCCTGTTAGCCTTATAAACTTCTAGATCTCTAACATTACCTAGCTCTCTGAACCTTTTGTAAGCTTTTCTTTTCTTCTTGACCAGATTTATTACAGCCTTTGTACACCACGGTTCCTGCACCCTACCATAACGTCCCTATCTCATTGGAACGCACCTATGCAGAACTTCACACAAATATTCCCTGAACATTTGCCACATTTTCTTGAGAACATCTTTTTCTAATTTAAGCTTCCAATTTCCTGCCTGATAGCCTCATAATTCCCCCTTACTCCAGTTAAACGCTTTTCTAACTTTTCTGTTCCTATTTCTCTTCATTGCTATGGTAAACGAGATAGAATTATGAACACTATCTCCAAAATGCTCTCCCACTGAGAGATCTGACACCTGACCAGGTTCAGTTCCCAATATCAAATCAAGTGCAGCCTCTCCTCTTGTAGGCTTCTCTACATATTGTGTCAAGAAACCTTCCTGAACACACCTAACAAACTCCAGCCCACATAAACCCCTTGCTCTAGGGAGATGCCAATCTATATTTGGGAAATTAAAATCTCCCATCACGACAACTCTGTTATTATTACACCTTTCCAGGATCTGTTTCCCTATCTGCTCCTCGATATCCCTGTTACTATTGAGCGGCCTATAAAAAACACCCAGTAAAGTTATTGACCCCTTATTGTTCCTAATCTCCACCCACAGAGACTCCGTAGACAATCCCTCCATTACGTCCACCTTTTCTGCAGCCGTGACACTCTCTCTGATCAACAGTGCCATGCCCCCACCTCTTTTGCCTCCCTCCCTGTCCTTCCTGAAACATCTAAAACCCAGCACTTGAAATAACCATTCCTGTCCCTGAGCCATCCAAGTCTCTTTAATGGCCACTTCATCCAAGTACTGATCCACGCTCTAAGCTCATCCGCTCTGTTCACAACACTGCTTGCGTTAAAATAGACCCATCTCAAACCTTTAGTCTGAGCGTGTCCATTCTCTATCACCTGCCTATCCTCCCTCACACTCTGTCTCCTATCTTTCTCTATTTGAGAGCCAGATGCCTCTTTCCCAATCTCTTCAGTTTGGCACCTGAGAACATTTCTATCACATACAAATTTTATTTGAATCCCCTGGCACTAAACCTGAATGACAAATGATTGCAAACTAACACAAATGTTTTTTCAGTCAGTCAGGGTCATCTCCACCTGAGAAGACCAGTGCAGGCTGTCTCTCCCAATATAGGCCATGGATAATACTTCAAGGCTGCAATGCAGAAATCATGTCTATAACCAAAATGGGCAACCTTTGCTTTTGATAAATTTAACTTTTGCTTTCACACCAGAACTGAGCATTCAGCCGTAGTCCATAGCTTCCAAAACTGTAGCCACCCATTCATCGAAAACAAGAGAAAATCTGCAGATGCTGGAAATCCGAGCAACACGCACAAAATGCTGGAGGAACTCAGCAGGCCAGGCAGCATCTATGGAAAAGAGTACAGTCCTGCTGAAGGGTCACGACCCAAAATGTCACCTGTACTCTTTTCCATAGATGTTGCCTGGCCCGCTGAGTTCCTCCAGCATTTTGTGTGTTGCTTTCATTCCATTATGATGGTGTAGGAGTTAAATTGTTGAATGAGTACTCCAGGATACGAGTTCCACTCTCACCATGTGACTGTCGAATTTAAATCCTTCTAATTGTAGTCTGACATTACTTTAGGGATGCTACTTATTAGTTATAGTTAGTTATTAGTTTCCATAAAACTACTGAAGTGTTGTTAAAAACCTATCCAGTTCTGTAAAATAGAGAAGGAAACTTGCCTTCCTTACACAGGATGACTTCAGACCCCACCAATGGAACTGACTCTGAAATATTCGAGTGTATTTTCCATGCCAGAACAAAATCCCTCTGCCAACTCTACAATGGTGAAGGAAAGGTGTTTGTGTGCACAGTACATGAGGCCTACTCTCTTGCATTTCCTCTCTTGGGTTTATTTGAGCTGCAGAGGGTCTTGCGTGAAGAGATTTATGCATAAACCAAAGTGTGGAATAATTTTTTTAGGCACGATGTTCTTTAGCCAAATTGCGTTGCTGTATGTGTTTGTGCATTTGTTTCAGTGTGAGGTCATAGTTTTTGTTCTGGATTTTGAGACTGAATTCATATCTGATTAATTTGACTGATTATTTTTCAGAACCAAGAAGATTAGTCCTACTATCTACCATGTTTCCACATTTCAGCAAATAACTTTTAAACCTCACCCTCTACCACTGTTTTCCATCACTGTGCTCCTCTCCCCTCTTAACCCATCTTCCAATTCTGAGACATAACAATTTTGGGGAGCACTGTATATCCGTCCTGTGTCTTGATTACGTCTCCTCTCGGTTTCCAATCAGAATCAGCTTCAATATCATTGGCAAATGTCATGAAATTTGTTAATTTTGCAGCAGCAGTACAATGCAATACAGAGTAAAAGAAAAACACATGTGAATTACAGTAAATATATATATAATATAACTTAAATGTTTATATATAATATTTAAATTACTAAGTACTGCAAAAACAGAAATTAAAGAAGTAGTGAGGTAGTGTTCATGGGTTCAATGTCCATTCAGAACTCTGATGACAGAGGGGAAGAAGCTGTTCCTGAATCACTGGTTGCGTGCCTTCAGGCTCCTGTATCTCCCTCCTGATGGTAGCAATGAGAACAAGGCATGATCTGGGTGATGGGGTCCTTAATGAAGGACATCACGTTTTTGAGGCATTGCTCCTTGAAGGTGTCCTGGATACTGCGAAGGCATGATGGAGCTGACTAAGTCTACAGCTCTCTGCAGCTTCAATCCATTGTGGGGGCTGCAGAGAGTTGTAAACTTAAGTCAGCTCCATCACGGGCACTCGCCTTCGTTCCAGACGGTGATGCAGCCAGTTAGAATGCTCTCCATGGTACATCTGTAGGAACTTGCGAGTGTTTTTGGTGAATCTCCAAATCTCCTCAAACTCCTAATGAAACACAGCTGCTGACCTGTTGGGTCCAGGTTAGATCCTCAGAGATATTGACACCCAGGAACTTGATATTGCTCACTCTCTAAAATATCTAAAATAGAGATAATTTACCCTGGTAAAATCCTTGGGAATCCTATTTCCTGCTACCTCAACCTTCCACTAAGTATGTTCAATGGAAGCACAAAAATTAGATCCACAACTTTTTGTAAGTTAGTAAGATACCGGTGCTAAGGTTAATTCTACTGACTTCCAAACATGAGTGCTGTTGCCAGGCTGAAAATTCTCACCGTATAGAATGAGGCTCAGAGAGCAATCCCATCAGTTCTACTTCTGCTGTTACTTTTCCATAACCTTTGTTCTCTCATATCGCCCAACAACTTTCCACTCATTCTCGTGCCTCTCCCCAGGGCAATTTGCAGCAGCCAGTTCATTTACTCATCTGTGCATCTTTGGGATGTGTGAGGATAGCAGATGCCTGATGGAAAATTAATGTAGTCATATGAAGAATGTGCAATTTTCACAAACAAGCACCTGAGGTTAGGATTGAACCAGGATAACTGGAGCTATGAGACAGCTGTTGAGCTGTGTCACTGTCATGGGTGCAAAAGCAATGATATCATAATCCTTCTCGGTATCAATTGTGAGCATTGATGGCCGAGGTTGGAATTTCTTGCCAACCTGTAATTACCCTGGACTGAATTACCCTTTCAGAGTGAACTAATCTTCTTAAGTATGTAAACAGAGTTGACAAAAGTCCAGATCGAGGAAAGTTAGTAAGTTATTTTCTTTAAAAGATAGCAGTATAGCAGTTTGATGACAAGTTTAGTCACACTTCGTTTCTTATTTCATTCTTACCTCTACCTAACAATAGAGAGGACAATATTAAACACACTCACAGGACCACTCCACAAGTGTGTGTGTGCTTGTGTGTGCCTGGTTTATTATTGCTGTCGTATGTCATGTAATTTGTTGTCTTACAGAAGCAGTAATGTACAGTGCATAAAAATTAATATGTTACAATAAAAATGAATGAATAAAATAATTATTAAATACATTGATTATTATTTATCTATTATTATCTTTTTATTACTTTATTCATAAATATTGATTAAATAAATGTTTATTTATTTAATAAAAAATATGGGGCACCACTGCTGTGTAGTGGTTGGTGTGATGTTATTGCAGCCCATGGCGTCGGAGTTCAGAGTTCAATCCCAGCATTCTCTATAAGAATGTCCTCCCTGTAGAATGTATGGGTTTTCTCTGGGTCCTCTGGTCTCCTCCCACGGTCAAGTTAAGTTTATTGCCATTTAACTATATACAGGTTCACTGTCAAACGAGGCAATGTTTCTTTGAAGCAGGGTGTAAAGCTCTGTAGTATAAATAACACCTAATTTATGAAAGTAAGGATGGATTACCCATAATAAACAAACTAAAGTGCATAAATTAATATTGTAAGGTTCAGAACAGATTAACTAGTGGCACTTTGAAGGTGATGTGGCAGGGAGTTCAGAAACCTAATGGCCTGAGGGAGGAAGCTGTTTCCCTTCTTGCTTTTATACATCGGAGTCTCCTGCCTGATGGTGGAAAGTCAAAGAGGATGCTGGATGGCTGGGTGGGAACCTTAATAATACGAAGGGCCCTGCCTATGCAGCGCTCCTGACAAAAGTCCCTGATGGACAGTAGGGAGACTCCTACCATCCTCTCAGCTGTTCTCACAGTCCTTTGTAGGGACTTCTGGTCTGATGCTCGACTGTTCACATACCAGGAGATGCAGCTTGTCAGGACACTCTTAATGGTGCTCTTAAAATGCAATTAAATTGAGTGGGGGGTGGGTGGGCCTCACTTCCCTCAATCTTTTCTGGAAGTGAAGGCACTGCTGTGCCTTCTTGTTCTGGGAGTGATATTAAGGGACCAGGGGAGGTCATCTGTGAGGTGAACTCCCGGGAACTTGGAGAACTTAACTCTCTCTGTGGAGTTGCCATGTATTCGCATAGGGAGATGGTTCATCTGCACCTTCCTGGAGCCCACAATCTACAAAAATTGGTACAGTCCAAAGACGTATTGGTTAGTAGGTTAATTGGTCATTGTAAGTTGCCCGTGATTCGGCTGGGGTTAAATCAGGGTTGTCAGGGATTGCTAAATTGTGCAGCGCAAAGGGCCGGAAGGGCCTATTCTGTGCTGTATCTCTAAATAAATAAATAGTGTGAAAAAGGAATAGTGAAGTTCATGGTCTGTACAGAAATCTGATGGTGAAGGGGAATAAATTGTTCCTAAAACACTGAGTGAGCCAACACACTTTTTGTCCCTCTTCCCTCTGGGAGAAGATTCAGGAGCTTGAAGATTCATACGGCCAGATTTGGGAACAGCTTCTTCCCAACTGTGATAAGACTGCTGAAGGGATCCTGACCCGGATCTGGGCCGTACCTTCCAAATATCCGGAACTGACTTGCACTACCTTACTTTCCCTTTTCTATTTTCTAATTATGATTTATAATTTTAATTTTTATTATATTTACTTTGATTTGTACTCTAGGGAGCGCGAAGCGCAGAATCAAATATCACTGTGATGATTGTACACTCTAGTATCAATTGTTTGGTGACAATAAAGTAGAGTGTGTCTTCAGGCTCCAGTGGTAGTAATGAGAAGAGGGCATACGCCTGATGGTGAGGATCCTTAATGGTGGATGCTGCCTTCTTGAAGATGACCTCAGTGTTGGGTGGGGTTTTGAGTGTGATAGAGGTGGCTGAGTCTACAACACTCTGCAGCCCCTCGTTCATTCCCGCACGTTGAACCTGCATACCAGGCAATGAGGCAGCCAGTCATAGTTCTCTCCAACATCCATCTGTATATTTGCCAGTCATTGGTGACATAATGCATCTCCTCCAATTCCTAACGAAGTAGAGCTGCTAGTGCATCTTCTTCCTAAATGCATCAATGTGTTGGGCCCGGACAGATCCTCTGAGATGCTGATGCCCGGAAACTTGAAAATGTTCACCATTTCCGTCACTGACTCCTCAATAAGGGCTGATGTGTGTTCTCTTGACTATCCCTCCCTGAAATCCACCATCAATTCCTTGGTCTTGCTGATGCTGAGTGCAAGGATGTTGTTGAACCTCACTCACCCAGCCTCTTCCTGCCCGTCTGAGATGCTGCCCACAGTGAATGGTGTCAGTGTTTGAGCCGTGACACTCAGTCACGAGGGTGAGCAAATAGAGCAGTGGGTTAAGCACACATCCTGGAGAGCTGATGATCAGCGATGAGATGTTATTACCAATCCTAATTGACTGTGGTCTCCCGATGAGAAGGTCAAGGATCCAATTGCCCAGGTTTGAAAACTTGTCAATTAGTACTGCGAGGGTGGATGACTAAGTTGAATGCCAAGCAGTAATGTGTGTGAAAATATGATTATGCTGTGTAAGTACATGTGGCATGTTCTATGTAAGTGCACATATGTGAATGTGCTCATGCAAATGTGTATTGGAAGAATTTAAATACAAAAGAGAAAAGAATGGATTAAAAATTCCAACTTCAGATCTGATTCCTTGGAATTAGCATTGGAGAGCTAAGAATATATAATACCGAATTACCAAATGATGAATTACAGTTTTCCATCCCTATGCAAAGGGATGGGAGGATTTGGCAAATTTCTCCCCACTCCTCTATTGCCCACTCTGGCCTCGTACCTCTTCTCACCTGCCTATTACTTCCCCTTGGGTCCCCTCCTCCTTCCCTTTCTCCTACAGTCCACTCTCCTCTCCTATCAGATTCCTTTCTCTCCAACCCGTGACCTTTCCCACCCACTGGCTTCACTTATCACCTTCTAGTTAGTGTCCTTCCCTCTCCCCACCTTTTTATTCTGGCATCTTGCTCCTTCCTTCTCAGTCCTGAAGAAGGCTCTCGGCCCAAAACATTAAATGTTTATGCATTTCCATAGATGCTGCCTGACCTGCTGAGTTCCTTCGGTATTTTGCATGTGTTGCTCTGGATTTCCAGCATCTGCAGATTTTTCTGTGTTTATGATTTGGCATCTGCCCTTATCACTCTGCTATCTTAAATGTTCTACATGCATTAAGGATGGGTAAGGATCAATACATTTGAGCTGTGTCCTCTGCCAGAAGCAGCAGTTGTTGGCGGGATGAGTGGGGGTAGTGGGCAAGACATGAGATGGTGTTTAGAATCTTCTAGCCTTAAGCAGTCCATTCTGTGACTGGAAAGGTTAACTTCCTAATTCTAACAATCAGTAATCTCCAACAGAAGGTATGGTGATGAATCCAAAAGGATTCTCCTCCACCCCTACGACTGTTTGGATAATCATTTAAATTGAGATATAAGAAACATTGAAAACCTACAGCACAATACAATACAATAAGGATTGGTGATATCATTATAAAACTTGGGAAGAACTTTTTAAAAATGTATTCCACTAAGGCCTCACTAATTGAAAGGGATAGGGATAAGGTCTTCACATGGATAACAAGAGAACCAATAGCTCTAAGGCCGCTGCCTGTGCTGATTTACCTTAGGCAACAACCCCTCCCCGATAAAACAATTTCTGAAGGTGGCCAAACGTTTTAATCCCAATTCCCATTCCTGTTCTCACATGTCGGTCCACGGCCTCCCCTTGTGGCAAGATGAGGCCAGCCGCTAGGTGGAGGAACACCATCTTATATTCTGCCTCAGTAGCCTTTAACTTGTTAGCCCTTCTCACCTGCTTAACACCTTCCCTGGGTCCCTTCCTCATTCCCTTTCTCCTATAGTCCACTCCTCTCCTTTCAGGTTTCTTTCTCTCCAGCCCTTTACCTTTCCTACCCACCTGGCTTCACCTATCACCTTCTAGCCATCCTCCTTCCTCTCTCTCCACCTTTTTATCCTAACAGCTTCCCTCTTCACTTCCAGTCCTGAAGAAGTGTCTCAGCCCGAAAAGTCGACTACACGACTATCAGTTCCATAGATGGTTCCTGGCCTGCTGGGTCCCTCTGGCATTTTATCCGTGTACCTTCTGAATTAATTTCAGTTTGTATGTTTCAGCTTGTCGTACAAACAGAATACTTTTGACTTGTTGCAGCATTACATGCTTTGAGCTTTACTCACCATCCATGACAGCCATGGCTCACATTGCAACAGCAAACAGCAGAGTTGGCAACACTCTGCCCATGTTCCTGACCCTGACCCCAGTTCTGGCTGCAAACCTACCCATGTTCCCAACCCCTGCCCTGGTGTTCTTAACCTTGGCCCTGGCTGTAAACCTATGCACACTCCCCAGCCAGATACCCTGCCACACTCCAGGGCCCAGCCAGCCCAGTCTGCGCATCCAGCCCCCACTCACTGAAGCTTCAGCCTTGATACAACTGCTCAAACCGCTGACTTTGGAATACAAACAAAATCAGATCAACTGCCAAAGCTTTTTATAGCTCATATAGGCTTTCACCACTGACACATTAAGTCTATGGAATGCTGACATATCAAACTACACCATGCGCAAATCTCATTAAAGGGTAATACTTTGGTTTTACGCTGCAGGTCTACTAACCACATCACTTCAATATGAAGTCAGGGATTGGGGAAGGAAGATGAGAACTGGAAACCCTTTAACCCAAGCTTTAAATGTATCAAGAGATCTCACACATGATAGCTGTTAGTCATGGGAGAGGTATGGTAGTGTGTCAGCTGGTGTAACACAGTTACAGCGTCAGTAACCCAGTTTTAATCCCACCGCTGTCTCCAAGGAGATTTTACATTCTCCCATGATCTTGTGGCTTTCCTCCAGGTGGTCGGGCTTCCTCCCACATTCCAAGGACCTGCAGGTTAGTAGGTTACTTGGCCGTATGGATGTAACTGAGTGGCGTGGGCTCAGAGAGTCGCAAGAGTCTGTTACCATAGTGTATCTCTAATAACATTTCCTCCAATAAATCTATGAGCCAAAGATGCTCTTCACTGGAAAAGAGACAACTTTCAGGGATCTTCAAGAGGCAAGAAGGTTGATACCTAATGTGAAGGAAATGGCATCGATAAGTGACGACCGTGTGTAGCTCTGATGAGAATCATCAGACGTTCCCGTTTAGAACAACTACAGCTGAAATCCAGTCACAGCCATGGGTGTTTCAGTAAGCACATCACTTCAAGATGTTTAAAATCTATCACGAATACAGGTCCTCTTTAAGAGAGCGGAAGTGGGGAAGCTGCATCAGTCAACAGGTATGAGTGAAACACTGAGGCCTTAGAATTCCTCTGCTGACTGTCCATCTGGTGAATGTACAGCCTCTGAAAAATAAAACTGAAAACCTCAAAGCAGGATAGTGATACCAGAGGGACATCAGGGCTGCTGTGTACATTGCTTCATGGCTAAGTCCCACCATTTCAGACGCAACACTGCAGCCCAATGACTTCACCATTCTCCACAAAGACATGACAACTGAGTCTTTTAAAGGCAGAGGAGGTGGAGTATACTTTATGATTAACTCACCATGGTGCACAGATGTGGCTGTTCTCTCTCAGTCCTACTCACCCAGCCCGGAACATCTAGTGGTCAAATGTCAGCTACTTCATCTGCTGAGGAAGTTTCATGCCATTATCCAATTAGTGGTATACATTCCACCTCAGACCAATGTCAAACCGCTGAGCAACTTCACCGGCAGACACACAGCGATGTCTTCCCTATCATTGCGGGGGATTTTAACCAGGCCAGCTTGAAGATGGCTCTGAACAACTACCACTAACATATCACCCGTGGAACCAGAGGAGCCAACACACTTGACCACTGTTAAACCACCATGAAGCATGCTTACCGCGCCATCCCATGCCCACACTTTGGAAGGCGTATCGCCCGGCTGTTTTTCCACTGCTGGTGTACAGGCAGAGACTGAAGACCACAGCACCAGTGGTGCGGAAGGTATGATCGAAGGAAACAGAGGAACACTTACAGGACTGCTTTTAGTCGGTGGACTGGACAATATTCAGGGATTCATCTTTGAGTCCGAATGAATACACCACAGTTGTCACGGACTTCATCATGACCTGCGCCTCTTCAAGGACATACTCAAACCAAAAGCAGTGGATGAACCAGAGTATTAACAGAGTGGCATTCAAAAACCGGTGATCAGAGCAACACAAAGCCTATGGAAGGCTATTTTAAAGGTGGAAAAACAATTCTGATTAAGGTTAGAGATGTCAGCTCTGGCAGGGTTTGCAGGCCATTACTTCCTACAAAGTGAAACCTAACATAATGAATGGCTGTGAAGCTTCACTCCAGATGAGCTCAATACTTTCTGTGCAGACTTTGAAAATCAGAATAAAACTACAAATCCCTACAGCATCTAATGACCCTGTGATCTCTTGACTCGAAGGCTGATGTCAGAACCTCTTTCAAGAGGGTGAACTGTCACAAGACATCAGGCCCCGATGGTGTACCTGGTAGGGCTCCAAAAACCTGTGCCAACCAACTAGCGGGAGTGTTCAAGGACATCTTCAATCTCTCACTGTTGAAGTTGGAGGTTGCCACCTTCTTCAGAAGGGTGACGATCATACCAGTGCCCAAGAAGAGCAGGGTGAGCTGCCTCAACCACTATCACCCCAGTGGCACTCACATCTAACTGCTTTGAGAGGTTGGGCATGGCTGGAATCATCTCCTGCCTAAGCAAGGACCTGGACCCACTGCAATTTGCCTATCGCCACAATAGATAATCTCACTGGCTTGCCACTTGGACTAGGATCACCTGGACAATAGTAATACCCATGTCAGGCTGTGGTTATTGATTATAGCTCAGCGTTCAACACAATCGTACCCACGGTTCTTATCAACAAACTCCAAAACCTGGGCCTCTGTACCTCCCTCTGCAGCTGGACCCTTGACTTCCTCAATGGGAGACCATAGTCTGTGTGGATCAGAAATAACATCTCCCCCTTACTGGCAATCAACACTGGTGCACCTCAAGGATGCAAGCTTAGCCCACTGCTCCACTCTCTCTACAATCTTGTGTAGCTAGGCACAAGTCAAATGCCATCTATAAATTTGCCGTCAACACAACTATTATTGGCAGAATTTCAAATGGTGACAAGGCGGCATTCAGGAGCAAGATAGTTCAGCTGATTGAGTTGTGTCACAGCAACAATCTTGCACCCAAAGTCATCAAGACCAAGGAACTGATTGTGGACTTCAGGAAGGGAAAGTCAGGGAAACTCACACTCGTCCTCATCGAGGGATCAGAGGTTGAAAGGGTGAGCAGTTTCAAGTTCCTGAGTGTGAACATCTCTGAGGATCTATCCTGATGCCATCATATCCATGCAATTACAAAGAATGCATGACAGAGGCTATATTTCATTAGGAGTTAAGGGAGAATTGGTACGTTACCAAAAACACTGGTAAGTTTCTACAGGTGTACCATGGAGAGCATTCTGACTGGCTGCATCAGTTGCATCATGGAGGGGCCACTGCACAGGATCAGACATCACCGCAGAAAGTTGTAAACTCAGCCAGTTCCAGTATAAGATCCAGCCTCCCCATCAAAGAGGACACCTTCAAAAGGCGATGCCTCAAAGAGGTGCCATCCATCATTAAGGATTCCCACCACTTAGGACATGCCCTCATCAAGGAGGAGGTCCAGGAGCCTGAAGACACACACTGAACATCTCAGGAACAGCTCTTCCCCTCTGCCTGGACATTGAACCAATGAACACTACCTCAGTACTTTTCCCCTCTCTTTTTGCACTACTTATTTGATTTATTTTTTATATATACTGAATTGTAATTTATAGTTTTTATTATTATGTATTGCAATGTCCTACTGCTGCAAAACAACAAATCTCATGACACACGCCGGTGATATTAAACCTGATTCTGATTCGCAGTGGGATACCTCGGCAAAATGATGGCAGATACCAGAATGGGAAATGGCATTGGAATCATTTGCATCTAATAATGTCCGGTTTTTAAAGGAGAAAAGAAAAGTTGTAACAGATTTCAGCGCATTGCCTAGCTGGAGCATCTGTTCCCTTGAAGCCTGTTATCTGCCAGACTAGAACCTGGCAAGAGACCAGGGACCCAGTCGACACAAGGGGCTGATGCTGACTTCAGTAACGTGCGTAATATTTGTTTTAAAACCAAATCTGCTAAGTTTTCTGAACCTGGAGCACTACCGCAGGACATGAAAAGGTAATACAAAATGACACCAAGAATACCATATATTAACACTACATGTGATAGAATTTGTCAAATGTGTTTCCTTAATCAATCTATAGAGGACCCAGATAAAAGGAGTGCAATACTGGATATCCTAATAGGAAATGAGGCAGGACAGGAATCAAAAGTGTGAGTAAGGGAGAACTTGGAATCTAGTGATCTTAATTCTATTAGTTTCAAGATAGATCTGGTCCTCGAGTTGAGATTTTCAATTGGAGAAAGGCCAGTTTTGATGGTATCTGAAAGGATCTGGCAGGTATAGATTGGGATAGGTTGTCTTATGGCAAAGGGATGCTTGGTTGGTGAAAGGCCTTCAAAAGTGAAATCCTGAGAATATGTGTGTTCCTGTTAAAAAAAAGGCGAGGCTAACAGGTTCAAGGAGCTTTGGTTGTCAAGGGATCTTGATGCCTTGGTTAAGAAGAAGGAGTGCACAGCAAGTATAGACACAAATGAGGTGCTTAAGGAGTACAAGAAATGCAGGAGAACATGAGAGGGAATTCCAGGAGGGCTAAAAGAAACCATAAGTTTGCTCTGGCAGACAAGGTGAAGGAAAATCCCAAGTGGCTTTTATGGATGTAATAAGAGCAAAGTGATAGCAAGGGACAAAATTTGCCCCCTTGAAGATCAACGAGGCCCTCTTGAAAATCATTGTGGTCATTTACGTGTGGAGTCAAAAGAGATGAGGAGATCTTAAATCAATCATTTGCATCTGTATTTGCTCAGTGATAAACAGAGAGTCTAAAGAAGTTATGCAAAATTATAGTAAGTTTATGGACAATGTTCCATCTAAGGTGGGCGGGTGTGCGCATGCATACACATCTTTTCTACCAGTACACAAAGGAATTTAAACTGTGCACAAAAGGCTGTCGTTCTCTACCTGGTTGGTATGTTAAGTATATTTCACAACCATACACAATTACATTTCCTTTTCCAGTCACTGATGTGGACAGTGTTGACAAATTGGAGTTTGTGATGATTTCTCTGCAAGTTTTAGAACTGCTTATTTATAGTTTTTATTGAAGAAATTATTGATTCACTATGTTGAATTCCAAAGAAGCAAAGCGTGCGAAGCACGGAAATGGCTTAATGAAACAGTATAAAGCTCATGAGGTCAGGAATGTGCAGCTACGAGAAATTTTTATGTACAATACAGAAACTGGTGTTATCTGAGTGTGTTAACACGATGCAAAAGTTGCTGGAGAATTTGAAAGTGGGAAGAAGTGGAGTGATATTTAGAAAGTTGACAGTATAAAGCACCATTTAGCAAGCAAATGGACAGTGTACAAAAGCTCTGGCAAGAAAATCCTTCATTATCCGCTATCGGCCTGCTACGTATGTTTTGTGAGAATGCGAGTGAAAACAATCAAAGCCAGAGGAGATCAAAGTTCATACTGACAGTGTTTTGCTAGCTGGTAAAATTAATACCTCTATATATAAAATTCAGTGTTCATTGTTGTCACTGGGCAAAAAATTGCTCAAAACAAGATTTTCATGCACACTGGTATTACACATTAGAAGGAACATTAGTCATGGAGCATGTACAGATCACAGAAGAGAAGGTGCTCGCTGCCCTGAGACAGATCAGAGTGCATAAATCCCCAGGACCTGAGAAGATGTCTCCTCAGATCTTGTGGATAGTGCAGAAATTGCAGGGGCCCTGACAGAGGTATTTAAAACATCCTTAGCCACAGGTGAGGTGCCAGAAGACTGGAGGATAGGTAATACTGTTCCATTCTTCAATCTAGTCCCTAAGAATAAGATCCCCATCTGTGTGAAAAACTTGCTTCTCAAATTTTCTTTAAGTGCATCCCTTTTCATTTTTAACCTATACCCTCTAGTTTTAGACTTCCCTACCTTTGACTATCTACCCTAACTATGACTGCCATATTTTTATAAACCTCAATAAAGTCACCCCCTCAGCTTCCTGTACTCCAATCAGAACAATCCTGGTGTCCAATTTCTTCTTGTAACTAAAGCCCTCCATTCTAGGCAACATCCTGCAAGTCTCTTCTCACTTTTTCTCGTGCTACCACATCCTTCCAATACCAGGGTGACCGGAACTACACATGATATTCCGAGTGTGGCCTAACCAATGTCATGTATAGATGCAACATGGTGCCACAGTTCTTATAATCAATAGCTCTCCCTGCCACTGAATGCAAGCAAGCTAAAGGCCATCTTCACTACCCTATACACTTGCATCTCCATTTAAAGGGAGCTATGAACCTGCACCCAAGGATCCTATGTACATACCTGGCCAGTGTTAGATTATTCAAAATATGACACTATTACAAAATATCTATCTGCCACCGCTCCACCCAACTTTCCATCTGTTCTACATCTCTCTGTATCCTTAGACAACCATCTTCACTATCTACAACTCCACCAACCTTCATGTTGTCAGCAGACTTACTTATCGGCCAACATGCATTCTCATCAAACATGTCAACCAACAACAATGAGGAGCATGTTGTCTGAAACAGCAGTGTGAACAAATGCAAGAGAAAAACTCTTCCATACCAGAACCATTTAAATACTTGAGAGAAAAGACCAAAAGACATAGGAGCAGAATTAGAGCCTCCGGCCCAGCTCTGCCATTCCATCATGGCTGATTTTTATCCCTCTCAACCCCATCCTCCTACTATCTCCCCATAAACTTTGATGCCCTTACTAATCAACTTCCGCTTTAAATATACCCAGTGACTTAGCTTTCACAGCCGTCTGTGGCAATGAATTCCTCAGAGTCACCAATAAAGAAATTCAGCCCACCAAGCCCATGCTGATCATCACTCTCTGACGTTAATCCTATCTCTTTCATTCTGCTCCTGTCCTCATCAGTTCTCCCCAGATTCTAGCATTCTCCGAAACATTAGGAACAATTTACAGCAGTCAGTTAGCCTACCAAACTGAGGGGCTTTAGGATGCTGGAGTACCAGAGAGAAACTCACCAATGCACTGGTCACACGACAAGCTACATGGTACTTCTCTGTGATATGACTCTAAATCTAATAATGTCTGATAGATAGATCTGAGTAACTCTCCTCCTCTGTACTGGCTTCAACCCTAATCCTTTCAGAGAGGTCAGCATATGCCTCAGATGTTCTGCTTCCTCAGTAAAACATCGTCCTTACGCTCCTTAGCTGGGCTCGTATCTGAAAGATGGCCACTTGGACAAGGTTCAATTGAGTCATTACCAAGTACCAGTTAAAACCTTCAATGGAAGGAGAGAGAAATTCCAAGGAATCAACATAAATGCTAAATTCAGTAAAGGTTTCCAGCACTAAAATGGAAGAATAAAACCAGTCCAGAGGAAAGGGGCAAGTTCACCTCTTTAGATTCTATCCAGCATACAAAAGGAGCAATCGAAGCGAGAGGCTGAAGGCATCGCAGAGAGAAGGTCGTTTTTCTTTTCTGTAACTGATCGGGATAAAGAGGCTAGCCTGTTCAGGCGCGCGATGTAGCGCGCCAAGGTTTAAAAGAAAGACTGCCATATACAGCAGCCATCGTCGTAGCGGCCATCATCGGAGTGGACTGAGTCGGAGTGGGACGGCTTTCTCTCAATCAGGCTTTGGCGAGAAACAGGCAGAGGCGAGGGTAGGTAAGGTGAGGGTAAGTTTCTGTTTTCTTCTTTTTTTTGTTCAGACTAGAGAATATGCCAGGCAGGATGTTGGAATGTTCCTCTTGCAGGATGTGGGAAGTCAGGGAGACCTCCAGTGTCCAGGACAACGATACCTGCAAGAAGTGCATCCAGCTGCAGCTCCTAACAAACCGCATTAGGGAACTGGAGCAGGAGCTGTATGACCTCTGGATCATTCAGGAGACTGAGCAGTTTATAGATAGTAGCTTCCGGGAGGTAGTTACACCTAAGGAACAGGGCACAGGTAATTGGGTTACCGTCAGGCGAGGGAAGGGGAAAGGGCAGGTAGTGCAGGTTTCCCCTGTGGCCATTCCCCTCCAAAACAGGTATACCGATTTGGAAACTGTTGGGGGGAATGGCTTACCTAGGACAAGCTGCGGCAGCCGGATCTCTGGCACTGAGTCTGGTTCTGCAGTGCAGAAGGGAGGGAAGAAGAAGAGGAGAGCGGTAGTGATAGGGGACTCCATAGTCAGGGGTACAGACAGGAGATTTTGTGGTCGTCATAGAGACTCCCAGATGGTTTGTTGCCTCCCAGGTGCCAGGGTCAGGGATGTCTCTGATCGCGTGCACAGCATTCTGAAGTGGGAGGGTGATCAGCCAGATGTCATGGTACATGTCGGTACCAATGACATAGATAGAAAGAGTCAGGAGGTCCTGAAGAGTGAGCACAGAGAGCTTGGTAGGAAGTTGAAAAACAGGACCTCGAGGGTAGTAATCTCCGGATTGTTGCCTGTGCCACGTGCCAGTGAGGGTAAGAGTAGGATGCTCTGGCAAATGAACACTTGGCTGAGAAACTGGTGTAGGGGGCAGGGTTTCAGATTTCTAGATCATTGGGTCCTCTTCTAGGGCAGGTGGGACCTGTACAAGAGAGACGAGTTACACCTGACTACAAGGGGACAAATATACTTGCAAGGAGGTTTGCTTGTGTTATTGGGGAGGGTTTAAACTAGATATGCAGGGGGATGGGAACCAGAGTGCCAGAGTAGATAGTGGAAGGGGGTTAAAAATAAATGATGTTAGTAGTTCATGCAAAGTCATAAATAGTAAGGTTGTGTGTGGTGGTAACAATCTTCTGAGGTGTGTATATTTCAATGCAAGGAGTATTGTGGGAAAGGCAGATGAGCTGAGGGCCTGGATCGACACATGGAATTATGACATCATAGCCATTACTGAAACTTGGCTACAGGAGGGGCAGGACTGGCAGCTCAATGTTCCAGGGTTCCGATGTTTCAGACGTGATAGAGGCAGAGGGATGAAGGGTGGGGGATGGCTTTGCTAGTCAGGGAAAATATTACAGCAGTGCTTCAGCAGGAAAGATTAGAGGGCTTGTCTACCGAGGCCATATGGGTGGAGCTGAGAAACAGGAAAGGCATGACCACATTAATGGGGTTGTATTATATACCACCCAATAGTCAGCGAGAATTGCAGGAGCAAATCTGCAGAGAGATAGCAGCAACTGCAGGAGACAGAAAGTTGTGATTGTAGGGGATTTTAATTTTCCCCACATTGATTGGGACTCCCATACTGTTAAAGGTCAAGATGGGTTAGAGTTTGTAAAATGTGTTCAGGAAAGTTTTCTAAATCAATATATAGATGTACCAACTAGGGAGGATGCAATATTAGATCTCCTATTAGGAAATGAGTTTTGACAGGTGACGGAAGTGGATGTAGGAGAACACTTTGGTTCCAGTGATCATAACGTCATTAGTTTCAACTTGATCATGGATAAAGATAGATCTGGTCCTCGGGTTGAAGTTCTAAACTGGAAAAAGGCCAAATTTGAAGAAATGAGAAAGGATCTAAAAAGTGTAGATTGGGACAGGTTATTCTCTGGCAAGGATGTGATTGGTAAGTGGGAGGCTTTCAAAGGAGAAATTTTGAGAGTGCAGAGTTTGTATGTTCCTGTCAGGGTTAAAGGCAAAATGAATAAGAATAAGGAACTTTGGTTCTCGTGGGATATTGGAACTCTGATAAAGAAGAAGAGAGAGATGTATAACATGTATAGGCAACAGGGAGGAAATAAGATGCTTGAGGAGTATAAAAAGAGTAAGAAAATACTTAAGAAAGAAATCAGGAGGGCTAAAAGAAGACATGAGGTTGCTTTGGCAGTCAGGGTGAAGGATAATCCTAAGAGCTTCTACAGGTATGTTAAGAGTAAAAGGATAGTAAGGGATAAAATTGGTCCTCTTGAAGATCAGAGCGGTGGGCTATGAATGGAACCAAAAGAAATGGGAGAGATATTAAATGGGTTTTTTGCATCTGTATTTACTAAGGAAACTGGAATGGAGTCTATAGAAACAAAGCAAACAAGTAGGGAGGTCGTGGAACTTATACAGATTAAAGAGGAGGAGGTGCTTGCTGTCTTGAGGCAAATCAGAGTAGATAAATCCCCAGGACCTGACAGGGTATTCCCTCGGACCTTGAAGGAGACTAGTGTTGAAATTGCAGGGGCCCTGGCAGAAATATTTATTCAGAGGATTGGAGGATATTCAGAGGATTGGAGGACAGCTCATGTAATTCCGTTGTTTAAAAAAGGCTCAAAAAGTAAGCCGGGAAATTATAGGCCGGTAAGTTTGACGTCAGTAGTAAGTAAATTATTGGAAGGAATACTAAGAGATAGGATCTACAAGTATTTGGATAGACAGGGACTTATTAGAAAAAGTCAGCATGGCTTTGTGCATGGTAGGTCATGTTTAACCAATCTATTAGAGTTTTTTGAGGAAGTTACCAGGAAAGTGGATGAAAGGAAGGCAGTGGATGTTGTATACATGGACTTCAGGAAGGCCTTTGACAAGGTTCCACATGGGAGGTTAGTTAGGAAGATTCAGTCGCTAGGTATACATGGAGAGGTAGTAAATTGGATTAGACATTGGCTCAATGGAAGAAGTCAGAGAGTGGTAGTGGAGGATTGCTTCTCTGAGTGGAGGCCTGTGACTAGTGGTGTGCCATAGGGATCAGTGCTGGGTCCATTGTTATTTGTCATCTATATCAATGATCTGGATGATAATGTGGTAAATTGGATCAGCAAATTTGCTGATGATACAAAGATTGGAGGTGTAGTGGACAGTGAGGAAGGTTTTCAAAGCTTGCAGAGGGATTTGGACCAGTTGGAGGAATGGGCTGAAAAATGGCAGATGGAGTTTAATGCCAACAAGTGTGAGGTATTGCACTTCAGAAGGTCAAACCAAGGTAAAACGTACAAGGTAAATGGTAGGACACTGAGGAGTGCAGTAGAACAGAGGGATCTGGGAGTACAGGTAAATAATTCCTTAAAAGTGACGTCACAAGTAGATAGGGTAGTAAATAGAGCTTTTGGTACATTGGCCTTTATAAATCAAAGTATTGAGTATAAGAGTAGGAATGTATTGGTGAGGTTGTATAAGACATTGGTGAGGCCAAATTTGGAGTACTGTGTGCAGGTTTGGTCACCGAATTACAGGAAGGATATTAATGAGGTTGAAAAAGTGCAGAGAAGGTTTACAAGGATGTTGCCGGGACTTGAGAAACTGAGTTACAGAGAAAGGTTGAATAGGTTAGGACCTTATTCCCTGAAGCGTAGGAGAATGAGGGGTGATTTGATAGAGGTGTATAAAATTATGATGGGTATAGTTAGAGTGAATGCAAGCAGGCTTTTTCCACTGAGGCTAGGGGAGGGAAAAAAACAGAGGTCATGGGTTAAGGGTGAAGGGGGAAAAGTTTAAAGGGAACATGGGGGGGGCTTCACGCAGAGAGTGGTGGGGGTGTGGAATGAGCTGCCAGATGTGGTGAATGCGGGCTCACTTTTGGCATTTAAGAAAAACTTGGACAGGTATATGGATGAGAGGGGTATGGAGGTGCAGGTGCAGGTCAGTGGAACTAGGCAGAAAAATGTTCAGCACAGCCAAAAAGGGCCAAAAGGCCTGTTTCTGTGCTGTAATGTTCTATGGTTCTATGGTTCTTGGAGACCATTTTGTCTTAGCCGGCATTGAGTGAGCAATCTAGAACACTCTGGCTTCCGAAAGCTGTGACATTTAAAGTCAGCACTAATTTGCCTGGCTTTGCAAGGATGATCATTCCCCTAATATTAGAAACAGCATGAGATCACCTGGCACAGAGAAAGCAAGGATAGAATGATAGCATTAGCTGTTTAATATTTCACAGAGAATAAGGTTATTTAAGAACTCTCGAGCATTATCGAGACTAAAAACAAAGTAGTTTGATTTATCAGAACAAAACAGAAGCAGGCTTCTTTGCTAATCCATCGGATGTTTATCCTTTACACAACTGCTTCTGATTCTTAACCAAAGTCAACAGGCAGCAAGGGGAGATACAAAGTCAGATCTCGCCAAAGGAAGTTGGCTGGGGTTGCTGGAGGTCAATCATCTCAGTCACAGGACATCACTGCAGGAGTTCCTCAGGACAGTGTCCCAGATCCCATCATGTTCAGCTGCTTCCTTAATGACATATTTATTATGAGGTCTGAACTGGTATTTTCATGGATAATTGTACAATTATCAATTCTATTTACAACTCCTTAGCAAATGGAGTAATCCTTCATATAGTAAGACCAGACAATATTTAGGCATGGGCTGATATGTGACAGGTAACATTTAACATCACAAAAGTGCCAAGCAATAACAATCTTAAATAAGAGAGGAATCTAAGTGCTTACCCTTGCTACTCAAGGGCATTGTCATTAGCAATTCTTGCACAATCAGTATCCTGGAGGCTCCCATGGACCAGAAACTCAACAGATCAAATTATAAGTTGGGTATTCTGCAGCAATGCCTTTACAGTATTATCAAGGCACAAGTTAGGAGTGTGATGGAACACTCTTCATTTCCCCTCATAAGTGCAGTGCCAACAATTCACGAGAAGCTCAGTGTATTCCAGAACAAAGATGAGTGGCACCTCATCTATTTTCCTGTCGACCATTGTATATATGGCTGCAGTGTGCTGCAGGTCTAAAATGCACTCTTTTACTTGACCAACCATCTCCCAATCCAGCGAGCTCTACCACCAAGAATAAGGCAGGACATGAGATGACTACCAAGTTGGCCACAAAGTGCACACCATTCTGGCTTGGAAATACATCACCAGTATGAAAAAGGATCTAGTGCTTTCCCTGCATATATGACAAATAAACACCTCTTGGGCTTCCAGCTGGGTACATGTGTCAATTTTAACTGACGCTTCGATGGCAAACTGCCACCTTCATCAGGGATGATGCCCGGGCTTGTCTAATCCAATGGTATTTATACCCCCGTCGTCCATCCCTCCTGATTGGTTAGTCCTCATCCAATCAGGTTTCCACTCTCCCACCTTACTTCCAGTTCTTACTTAGAGTGAGACCTTCATCTTTGTTAAAATTCTTTCCCTCTAGTTTTATTTCAATAGCTTCTTTCACCAGGCAGTCCCAGAAGCTGTTGGCATGGCACAGTAGATTTGTGCCATTGAATGGCCTTTGCGAATGCAATGCTCTGCTACCTCTGATTTCTCCGGGTAACCCAAATGGATGCACCTCCTGTGCTCCTTGATGCAAGTTTCCACTGTGCATCCCATCAGGCCGATATACGCTGCTCTGTATTCACAGGGAGTCCTGTAAACACCAACCATCCTAAACCCCAGGTCATTTCTGACCCACATAAACTGTGATTTGAGCTTCCTTACGGGTTTCTGGATGGTATTAATCTGGTATTTTTCAAAGATCCTGGCGATCCTTCTAAAACCATGGAAATACAGGGAAGACAGTTGGTAGCAATGGGTTCCTCCTCGTTGTCAGGTTTCCTGGTTTTTCTGTTGGCCCTTTTAAGGACCCCATTGATTTCCTTCAGTTTGTAGCCATCCTGTAGGAATGTCATGCGTAATTGTCTTATTTCCTCGTGGAGACTCTCTGGGTCCGAAATAGATTTTGCACGGTTATTCAGAGTAGAAAGAACTGCTCCACATTGGGAGGCATGATGGTGGCTGTTATCATGCCTCCCAACGTAGAGCGGTTCTTTCTACTTTGATTAACTGTGAAGAAATTACTTTGGGCCCAGAGAGTCTCCACAAGGGACTTGCAATGGCCATAGATCGACTTTGATGGCACATAACTTCTGTGCTGCACCAATGGATTTAGGGACCGCCTGGTAAAGGAAACCATTGAAATAAAACTAGAAGGCAAGAATTTTATCTAAGATGGAGTTATTGCTCTGAGTAAGAACTGGAATTCAATTGTAAACAAGGTGGAAGAGTGGAAATCTGATTGGATGAAGATTAACCAATCAGAAGGGTTAGGTGATGCGGGTTATGAATACCACTGGACTAGACATGCCCAGGCATCATTCCTGGAGAAGATGGCAGAGCTTGTCATCAAAACATCAGTTAAAGTCGATACCCGTACATGGCTGGAAGCCTGAGAAGAGTTTATTTGACATCACCAATGCATC
The DNA here is from genome assembly GCF_048418815.1 of Hemitrygon akajei. Lineage (NCBI taxonomy): Eukaryota > Metazoa > Chordata > Chondrichthyes > Myliobatiformes > Dasyatidae > Hemitrygon > Hemitrygon akajei. The sequence goes on from NC_133126.1 coordinate 93,893,128, forward strand.
TGATTGTTGGGTCAAAATCCTGGAACTCCTTATTCAGTAGCAAAGTGATACAACACTCTTAGCAGAATGATACAACACTCTAAGAAGTCAGATCACCACCACCCAGATCAGTTATTAAAATCATTCCCGGCTACATAGGCAACACCCACACCTCACAAAGGGAGCAGCAAAATGAATGAGCCTTATTGTATGCAGTTTCTTTTGATGTTAAACTGTACTAACGTTCTCGAAATTAGTCCAGTTTAACATCAAAACGAATTGGGTTAACCAAAAAACTCTCTTCTAAAAAGCAAAAGGTCTCATTTTCACTGGGAGTATCCCAATTTTTCCCCTGTAACTACCAGTGAGAGTGATCAGATTGTTTAATTTTTAGCTATTTATGCTGATCGTCAGAGTATTCCCAGTAAGCTATATTGGGAAATCAGGCAAGCCATCACAGGAACGCAAGCTCAGAAATGTATGCTGTCCTTGGTAAATACATCCCTCAAAGCTAAGTGTGCTCCTTTCAGACAACCTTCCTTAGCATCTATCAGGAAAGGCAGAGAGGCTCACTGTGGAATTGACATCACATTTAACTTTTCTCCACTTTTATTTCATAGGCACTCATTCCTGCTATTAACAGGCCATTGTAAATTCCCCACCAGAGTGCAGGCAAGTGGTAGCAGCTAGGAGGAGTTGAAGGGAAATTAGATCAATGTAGGGTCACAAGAAGCTGCAGGGAGTATTAGACACAACCTAGTATCCATCATGGGCTCAGGCTGCAGCACAACTGGCAACTGACAGCTTCTGTAGGAGGTACTGCCTTTTATCACTGCTACCATCAGGCAGGAGGTACAGAAGCTCAAAGTCCCACATCACTAGGTTCAGAAACACTTTCCTATAATTATCATTTTCTTGAAATGATCTGCTCATCTCTAACCCTACTTTAGCAATGGAATACTATGAACCACCTCCCTACACAATGATGGACATTTTCCTAGGCATTTTTTGCACTAATGTCTTGTTTTGCACAACTTATCTTTTCTATTCACTGTCTTAAATAATTTATAATTTCTATTATACTATTGCTTACAATACCTACCTACATGCCTGCAAAGATGCTAGAAGCCCCAGTCTTGTATTGTGCCTGCACCTCAGCGTACCTGTGCACACAACTACTTAACCAGGCTGTTGATGGCCGTTGCAGATCCATGGGCCAAAAGGAGATGCTTCCATGCTCTGTAACTCAATGGCTCTGTGTCCAGCAGGATCGCTTTGACCCAAAGCCTTCTCAGGAATCTAGGTACCGCACACAGACACGTGGATAGGTGCACACAGGGAGAAACCATGGCAAATACCACTTATTGAGATACATAAGGAGAAGCGAGAGAAAGTGCAGCATTAAACAAGGAAAAGGAGGGGAAGTATAGCGCCATTTTGAGAAGGGCAACCTTGAGGTCAAAGTGCTGCTGTTGAGGTCAAAGTGCTGCCTAGAGGCCTTCAGTGAGGAGGATGACCTAAAAAAGGGTAAAACCCATAATTTACTTCCCTTTCTTTAGTCCACTAGTATTAAAGAGACAGTAATGGTAGTCAGTGAAGTGGTATCAGGGTTATTTGTAGAAGATCAGGGAGAGGTTTGGTGTCCTTGAGGATTATGTCTACAAGAAGTATATCCAACTGCAGCTCCTCCCAGACTACAGGGATTGGCTGGAGCAGCAAATGGACTCATTGAGGGCAGAGAGTATCTAAGATAGGAGTTTCGGGGAAGTGGTCAAACCAAAGGTTCAGCCAGTTCGGTGGGTGACCACCAGGAGGGACAGGAAAATAGTGCAGGGAGTTCCCTGCGCCTGCTCCCCTCAAGCAAGCTGTTGGGGGAGATAGCTTCTCAGGGGGAAGTGACAGAAGCAGCCAGACCAGTGGCACCACGAATGGTTTTAAATGAGCATTTCACATTGATATTCACAAGGAGAAGGGTAGTATGAAATGGGAGGGACATGCTGATATTTTAGGACATGGGAGGTGAACCTTTATGAAATTGTGTGCCTAAATTGAGGATGGTCTTCTAAAAAATTCTCTCACATGCCGTAGTAATTTTGAGCTGAGTTTATCATTGATTAATGAATTGGAAACAATATTTATGAACTTCTTTAAAGCAAAAAGGCTGAGTTGTTATTTATGTATATTCATTGTTTTATTATTAATAAAAATATAACCAGAGAGATTGAAATAAATGTAGCATTTTAGAGAACTTGTTTGTAAGATTCAAAATTAAGATGTGCGTTTCTGACAGGTCCGGGTTAAAGTCAAAGGACAAATGTGATTTAATTATGTCTAGGGACAACTGTGATTTAATTATGTCTGGGTTAAAGTCTGTAAACAAGTGTGATCTAATTATGAATGCAGAAGCCTTGACAAAATTAACTGTTTGTGGAATCATTGAAGTCCTGAGATATGGACTATTGTTTTACAGAAACGTGTAAAAAAACAACTCCAAATATGGAATGGGATAAGACTATGTACCTCCCAAGTCAGGGAAGGGAGGGGTAAGGAAGAAGGATAAAACCTGCTGCCCTGTAAGGTTCAGGGTTCCCTTTGTTTCCTTGAATTTGTCTTGAAGCCATTATTCGGGAGCGTGGCTCGTTTCTGACATTGTTCAAAATTTATTAATACTAATCTTATAAAAAGACAATTAAAAATAACATCATTTCTAAATAGTGTTGTTATTGTACCTTGCATATAAGAAATATGAATGTGAAATTAAAAGCTTTGGTGCATATTCATAAAAGATCAGGGAAAGGAATATAAACGTACTTCATCCTCAATGAAATCTTTGCTGTTGAGCTAACGTTGACAAGTATTTTATACCTAACTTGTACTTGGCACTTCACTTGGCAGTAAAGATAATCATTATGAATCTTTTTATTGTGGGTGGATTTTAAAGGATTGAGAGGTGGCACTGCATGTTGTGTGCTAACAAAATATTTTGCACGTGCCATCATTCCACGTTGCATGCCTGCCAAAGTACACCACCTCTGCGTGGCATACTGCTATTAAGGGGGAGGTGTTGAGTCTCTTGAAGAGAAGTCTCCAGGCCCTGATATGATGTGTCCCAGGTTACACAGACTGGTGTTTTCTCTTTAGTTGCAGATGAGGTCCTTAAAGGACTGGAGAGCAGCCAATGTCACTCCTTCATTCAAGAAAAATAAGGATAGTCCAGCAAATTATAGGCCAGTGAGCCTTACATAAAAGGTATGGAAATAACTGGCTTTGGGTGGGGTAGGTCTTGTCTTACAAACCTGAGTGGGTCTTTATTTCTTTATTTAGAGACACGGCTCAGTCTCCGGCCCTTCTGGCTTAATGAGCCAATGGCACTCAGTTACACCCATGTGATTAATTACCCTACAGCTTTATTTCTATCTTTGCTATCTCCTTTTCCCTTTTCAGGGTGTGTGGGTTCTTTTGAAGACCCTGATCTGGAGTTACACTCTGACTTCAGTTCATTATGGGAATGGGACCCACTCTCAGTGCCTCATTACCGGCCACTTTTTGATGTCCCAAGGACGCAGCCTGGATGGCGAGCGTGCCTTCATGATTCCGGATATTCGTGGCTCTGGAGACATGCTGATTCTAGGCTGGTGCCCCTGACTGAAGCGTCACGGGAGAACACGGAACATCGGGGGGGCAGTGCGTTAGCTGCCTTAGGTTGTGCCTGGAGAGCTGAGCCTTTCTGCTGCAGACTCTCTGGGCACAGAGCTCGGAAAAAGTGACACAACAGACTTTTAACGTCGTAAATCAGCGAGTTGTTAGTCATGTCTCCCCTCTCACTGTGAAACAGGGACAGCTCTTTTTCGCTAATTAGGGGGAGAGAGAGCCTGTGGTATGTTGAGTAGTTTTTGGGGTACTGCGTCTTTACTGATGCTTTGCTGCATGCTTGGGTGCCCGGTGGAGGGTGCTGATGCTTTTCAGTTGGTGGGGGTGGGGTGGCTTTGGGTTCTAATGTTTTAACTGTCTTTAGGGGACTCCTCTATTTTCGTGGATGTTTGTGAAGAAAAAGAATTTCAGGATGTACAGTATATACATTTCTCTGACATTAAATGTACCTCTTGAAACCAGTTGAACCTCTACATCTTTGGAATGTGGGAGGAAGCACATGTTTTCTCAGGAAGAGCATATAAACTTCTTACAGACGCTGGTGGAATTGAACCAGGGTCACAGCCACTGCAATGGCACTATGCTAACTGCTATGCTATCTTGTCTCCCCATGGTAATGTTGAGGTTAGGGTAACACTACTACAGAGCCAACTTCTCTTCCGAGGAGGTGCCAAAAGTTGTTGGTGAGGGGAGGGCAAATGATGCCCTTTCATACATGAACTTTCAACAAGGTTCATCACGATAAACTGATCCAGAGGATTAAGGCACACAGGAGTCAAGTTTGTAAAGCTATAGAAAACAAAGAGTAGCGGCAGAGAGATGTTATTCTGACTTGAGGTCTGTGACCAGTGGAGTTCTGCGGGGATCATTTCTGTGACTCTGTTGTTGTGATATATGTATTTATATATTCACACATACAGTATATACGTATAAATGATATGGTCTGAAAAATAGGTGGACTGATTTGTAAGTTTACAGATGACACAAAAATGAGTATAGTCATGGATAGTGAGGAAGGTTGTCAAAGAATATAGTGGGATAAATATCAGCTGGAAGAGTGACAGAGAATAGGCAAGTCGGGTTTAATCTGGGCAAGTGAGGCCAAATGCAAGAAGAGAGCATATGGTAAGTTACAGGGTCTTTAATAATATTAATGTACAGAGGGATCTTGTAGTGCAAGTCCATAACTTGCTGAACGTGGCAAAACAAGTGGAAAGAGTGGTAGAGAAGGCACACGGTATGCTAGCCCTCATCGTTTGGGACATGGAGTGCAAACGCTGGCAAGTCATGTTGCAGCTATATTTAACATTGGATGAGTCACATTGTGCAGTTCTGATCACCAAGTGGAGACTTCAGAGAGGGTACTGAAGAGGTTCATCGGGAATAGACACTATTAGCTATTAAGGAGAGGTTGTTCCAACTTCCCTTGCTTTTTTCTGGTGTATTGGAGGCTGAGGGGTAACCTAACAGGAGTATATAAAATTATGAGAGGAATGAGTAGGATAGATAGAGTGATTTCCCTAGGGTGCAAGTGTTCAAGAGTAGAGGGCAAAGCTTCAAGCTGAGAGGGAGAAAGTTTAAAGAAGAGTTATGAGACAATTTTTTTTACTAAGAGAGTGGTAAGAGCCTTGGACATACTGTACTGCCTGGGAGGTGGTGGAAGAAGATACAAAATTAACATTTGAGAGGCAATTAGACAGGACCATGAAACAGGCAGGGAAATGAGGGATACAGGCCATGTGTGGGCAGATGGGTTCAGTTTAGTATGGCATTACGTCCGGCACAGAGATACAAGACATAGGAGCAGAATTAGGCACTCAGCCCATCATTTCTGAGTTATTAGCCCTCTTAACCCCATTCCTCTTCCTTCTCCCCGTAACTGTTGATGCCCTGACTAATCAAGAACCTATCAGCTTGAACTTTAAATATGCTCAGTGAGTTGGCCTCTACAGCCATGAGATTCAGCACCCTCTGGCTCTGCCCTAAATAGATGCTCCTCTATTCTGAGGCTGTGCTCTCGGGTTTTAGATATCTGCGACAGAAACATCCTCTCCACATCCACTCCATCTAGGACTTTCAACATTAAATACGTTTCAATGAAATCCCCTCCTCATTCTTCTAAACTCCAGCTAGTACAGGCCCAGAGTCACCAAACGCTCCTCGTGTGTTAACCCTTTCATTCCTGGAAACTCCTCTGGACTCTCTCCAATGCCAGCACGTTCTTTCTTAGATAAGGGGCCGAAAACTGCTCGCAGTTCTACAAGTGTTGTCTCAGCAGTGCCTTATAAAGCCTCAGCATTACATCCTTGCTCTCGTATTCTAGTCTTGCATTTGCCTTGGCACCGACTCAACCTGCAAGTTAACCTTTAGGGAATCCTGCACGAGGACTCCCAAGTCCCACTGCACCTCTGAGTTTTGAATTGTCTCCCCATTTAGAAAACAGTTTACGCCTTTATTCCTTCAAACAAAGTGCATGACTATATATTTCCTTACTCTATATTCCATCTGCCACTTCCTTGCCCATTCTTCCAATTTGGCTAAATCCTTCTGTAGACTCCCTGCTTCCTCAACACTACCTGCACCTCCACCTATCTTCATATTGCCTGAAAATATGGCCACAAAGCCATCAATTCCATCATCCAAATCACTGACATATAATGTGAAAAGAAGTGGTCCTGACATCAACCCTGTGGAACACCACTAGTCACCTGTTGTCAAACAGAAAAGGCTTTTTTTATTCCACTCTTTGCCTCCTTCCAGAGAGCTAATCCTCTATCCATGCTAGTATCGTTTTTTGTAATACCATGGCCTCTTATCTAATTAAGCAGCCTCAGGTACAGCACCTTCTGAAAATTTGAGTAAAGAGCAGCCCAGCCACTTAAACTTCTTCCTCTTTCCTGTCTGTTAATTCCTCAAAGAATTCCAACAGATTTGTCAGGCAAGATTTCCCCTTAAAGAAACCATGCTGACTTTGGTCTATTTGATCATGTACCTCCAAGTACCCCAAAACCCCGTCCTTAATAATGACTCTAATATCTTCCCAGGCTAAGTCAGGCTAACTGGCCTATAATTTCCTTTCTTTTTCCTCCCTCCCTTTTTAAAGAGTGCTGTGACTTTTGCAATTTTCAGTCCTCCGGAACCAATATCATGAATGCCTCCATAATCTTTTCAGCTACCTCTTTCAGACCAGTATTCCATCTGGTCCAGGTGACTTATCTACCTTCAGATCTTTCAGCTTCCTAAATACCTTCTCCTTAGTAATAACAAATACACTCTCTTCTGCATCCTGACACTCTCAAATATCTGGCATACTGCTGGTGTCTTCAACAGTGAAAAATGATGCAAAGTACTTATAACATTCATCTGTCATTTCTTTGTCTCCCATTACTACCTCTCCAGTGTAATTTTCCAGTGGTCCATTATCCATTCTCAACTCTTTTACCCTTTACATATCTGAAAAATGTTTTTGTATCCCCTTTTATGGCTAGCTTACCTTCACATTTCATCTTTTCTCTCTTTATAGCTTCTTAAGTTGACTTTTGTTGGTTTTTTAAAAATTCCTAATCTTCTAACTTCCCACTAATTGTTGCTATATTATATGCCCTCTCTTTTGCTTTTATACTGTCTTTGACTTCCCTTGTCAGCCATGGTTGCCTCCAGAAATTCCAGCTTTTGCTGTTCTGCCATCATCCCTGACAGTGTCCCCTTCCAATCAATCTTGGCCTGCTCCTCTTTCATGCCTCTGTAATTCCATTTATTCCAGTGTAATACTGATACATCTGACTTTATCTTCTCCCTCTCAAACTGCACGGTGGATTCTATCATATTAGGGTAACTGTCTCCAAAGGGTTAAGCTTAAGCTCTGTAATCAAATCTGATTCATTACATAACATCAAATCCAGAAATGCCTTTCCCCTAGCGGACACAAGCTGTTCTAAAAAGCCATCTCGTAGGCATTCTAGAAATTCCCCCTCCTGGAATCCAGCACCAACCCGATTTTCCCAATCTACCTGCATATTGAAATCTACCATGACTACTGTAACATATTGTGGCCCAAAGAGTGTGTTTCTGTGCTCTATTATTCTGTGTCTGTGCTCCTGTACAAGTGTATTATATATATCATGTTGATGAAGAACAAACATATTATGGGTGATATCTGAAATATATAACAAGAGCATATCAAGGCAACTAGACTTGCTGGGTTTTCTAGAAGACATTTCACCACTATTCCAAGAGGCTTCTTCAGTTCTGATCCATGGAGGGTAGTTTTCCAGTTTATAAACTCTGTGAGTTGTTTAAAGGTACAGCAATCACATGAGGGTCATTAAGAGCCGTAATGAGAGGGTCATTAGTCTTATCTTTGCATGACTGGAGGTGTGAACTGCTGTCCAAAATGTACACAATGATATCATCAACTGAGTGCCCCTTGTCCTTTACGTGTAGATATAGAGCTGAGTCACTCCCCTGTGAACAGAACACATCAACTCGATGGATAACATCATCAAATTTACAGAAGATGTCAAGAACAATAGACCAGTTTTGTCAGGCTGTGCAGTACTTGTCAATGAAATTGGACATCTAAATATTGAAGTTTACAGGAAACCAACCCACACAGATCAGTATCTACCGTTTGACTCTCATCGTCTGTTAAAACATAAATTCAGGGTTATCAGAACGCTAAATCGCCACACCAAAAGTGTGCCCATCAACATTACAGCTAAAGACAAGGAGTATTTGAGAGAAACCTTGAAAGCTTGTGCCTTTCATCAAGACAGCAACAAAAACCTGCAGGGACATCAGACCAACACACAGAGGTAAGGAGCAAAGTAGACAGTAAAACATAGTCATCCCATACATAGTTGGGGTTTCAGAGAAACTCCGTATTGCCAACAAACACCAAATCCCTGTGTTTTGTAAACCTACAAACACACCTCAGGCAGAAACTCGTCCACCCCCAGGATAAACAGAGCAATATTGTATATACTATCCAATACAATGAGAACTGCACAGATCTGTATATCAGCGAGACAAAGCAACCACTTCACAAACGGATGGCCCAACATTGGAGGACTAACACCTCAGGTCAAGGGTCAGCTGTATATCTATACCTAAAGGACAAGGGACACAGATTTGATGGTAACATTTTGGACAGGGAGGACAAGTGGTTTGAAAGAGGGGTTAAAGAAGCCATCTTTATCAAACTGGAAAACCCATCCCTGAATAGGGAGGGTGGGGTATGACACCACCTAGCAGCTACTAACAATACAGTCCTAACATCTTTACCCCGGAGTCTCCACAGCAGTTCACACCTCCATTCATGCAAAGATAAGACTAATGACCCTCTCATTGCCTCTACAACTCTTAACAAATCTCATGTGATTGCTGTACCTTTAAACAACTCACAGAGTTTATAAGCCAGAAAACACCCTCCATGGATCAGGACTGAAGAAGCCTCTCAGATGAGTGGTGGAACGTCTTCTAGCCAACACAGCAAGTCCAGTTGCTTTGATTTATTACAGCCTGTTATAAAATGGCCTAGATGACTGAGAACTTTCATAGACATATAACAAGAACAGGTATTTGGAATAAAGACAAAACCAGAGCAGAAGCAGGGGGAATAGTAGCTGAGATAAGGGGGAATTTATGGCTAGCGGTATTGGAAATTAGGGCAGACCAGGCCAGTGGTATCTGGTAAAAGGGCAGAGCTGGGATAGGTAACATATGAAATAAGGGCAGACCCATAGGAGTGGAGGTACTTGTAATGGGGTGAGACCTATTACAGGTGATATCTCGGGTAAGAGCAGTTCAGAGCAGCAATTTCTGGGATAAGGACAGAAGCAGGTTAGTGGTATCTAAGATGGGAGAGCCAAGGTAGGTGGTATCTAGGATAACACCAGTTCTGGGTCTTCACTTGTTGGAATTACAGCCAAACATGGTTCTCCTTGTACTTGAGAATCTTAGTCGGCGACAGCTGAGTCAAGGACAGACAGATTCTCTGTAACAAATGTTTGATAGGAACTAGGCTTGAACCACAAATAATTCAATAAAATATGGTGCCTACAGCTTTATGCAAGCCCTCTGAACATAGCTGTAACAGAAAATACCCAGTATACGTACAATCTAATGTTAAATACAACACTGCAAAGGCATCCAACAAGGGTTGAGCTCACAACATGCTTATTCCAACAATATTTCCAGCTACCACTCATCCTCACCACTCTGTAATCTCAAACTCTCAAACTATTCTTATTTGTGATCCATGCTCCGTGATGTTTCCGTCTCCTGACTCTTACCTTCATTTTCCTCAGCTTTATTTTCTCCAATCCCCACACTTCTTCCTAGGCACCATACCTCTCCTTCACCCACCCTGTCCACTGTGCCATTCTGTGCAAATTACATAACTAGTAATAATAAAGCTCAGTCTCCAAATTCATGTTATGTGTTTCTAATAATTCAACAGAACTGATTGGTAAATTGCATTTGAATCACTTTCCAATCGTCATGTTTCTGAATCAAAAACAAAAAATGCTGGAGAGCTCGTCAGGTCTCCAGCATGCGTAGAAAACAGAACTGTCAGTATTTCAGATCTATCAACCTCGATGACACGATGATTGTTCCACTCTCTACACACACTACCAACCTGCTGAGTGCTCTGAGCATTTTCTGTTTCAGATTTCCAGCACTTCTGGGGTTTTTTTTTAAATGTTCATTGACTTGACCAAATTGGTTTCATGAGGTGTCTTCTGGCATTCTTCCCCTTCCTTTTCCATTCAGAAGAAGGGTCTCAGCCTGAAACATTGACTGTTTATTCATTTCCATAGATGCTGCCTGACCTTCTAAGTTCCTCCAAAATTTTGTGTGTGTTGATTTGGTTTCATGAGAACTTCAAATCAAGATTCAACTACCAAAACCAAAAAAAATGAAAACAAAGTTGGAATGTTCTACATCAAAGGTTTAAAAACACTTACAGAAGTTTTCACCGAAGGCCATGAAAATAAAAAATATAGATACATTCAGAAATTCCACAGATTGCTGAAGAGATTCTTCAGAGGAATACAGAGAGAAAGGGTGAATTTTTCCAACTTCATTATTTTCCTGTTGCCTATCAGATTGACTCAGTTTTTTTAATTCTGGCCTGCTGGCTTGAAGGGGTAGGACTTGAATATCAAAGTCTATTCCACCTGATTTTTAACTATCTCTTCAGAAACTGCAACTATTCAGAAAACCTGATGATTCAGTAGCTTGCTCATCATGTGATGTTTCCTGCACTTTCTGAAACGCATTGAGACCCCAGTTCCCACACTTCCTGAAACTCGCTGGTCGGATTCTCTGCCCGCTCGGAAGGGACTGTCAAGTGTCAGGTACACATTTCTGAGATGATCACCACACAGGAAGGCTGCTGAACATCACAGGGATGAACCCTCCCTGAAGTTTCTGTCTGATGTTGGATTTATAAAGCCCCTAATGTAAGCCCTCACTTTGGATTTGAATCTAGAACCACCAGTTAATGCAGATAATGTCACATCAGAATATTTTGACATAACATAAATGACATTTCAATCACTGTTAATGGCGTCCGCAGATGATACAGCACCAGACAGAGTTGGAACACTTTGTGGGCATTCTCGTGTTGAAGGATATTACAACTATGAACAAGGAGAGCTGGAAAGACAGAACATCTGGAGAAGCTAGAACACTGTGATGGAGTACTGGGCTGATCAGTTCAATATGTTAGTCAGAGAGTGACAAAATCAAAGTGTATGGAATCAGGGTTAATGCAAAAGTATGGATTTTAAAAAGATTAGTTGTCAGACAGCATGGCAGGTGATGATCAGTAAGGACTGCAAGAATCAATGCTTGGACCTTAGCCAAACAATGATTTGCTTGCGATGTCATGTCAAAAATTATTATTTCAAAGTTAGCTGATGACACTAATAAAGTTACACAGCAGTGAAACAGGCCCTTTGGCCCAATTTATCCATGCTAACCTAAACCAGTCTCATTTGCTGCACTTGAGCTATATTATTCTATCCATGTACCGACCGGTGTCCTAATGTTTTTAAAAGTTGCTTCCAACTGTACCTGCCTCAATACTTCCTTTGATAACTCAGTCCACATACATTCCACACTCTGGGTGAAGCCATTGCCTCTCAGCTCCCTTTTAAATCCTTTCCACCACATCTCAAACCTTCTGCACACTAGATTTAGGCTCCCCTACTCTGTGAAAGTGACTTTGATAATTCACCAATCTATGCCCCCATGATTTTACACAGTCATCGAGTCATAGAGTATTACAGCTCAGAAACAGGCCTTTCAGCCCATCTAGTCCATGCCAAACTGCTATTCTGCCAAGTTCCATCATGATACATGGCCCTCCATACCCTTCCCATTCATGCCTTTCCCATTCATGTCCTTCCCATTCATGTCCTTCCCATTCATGCCTTTCCCATTCATGTCCTTCCCATTCATGCCTTTCCCATTCATGTCCTTCCCATTCATGCCTTTCCCATTCATGCCCCTCCCATTCATGCCCTTCCCATTCATGCCTTTCCCATTCATGCCCTTCCCATTCATGCCTTTCCCATTCATGCCCTTCCCATTCATGCCCTTCCCATTCATATACTTATCCAAACTTCTTTAAGTGTTACAATCTAACCTGCATCCGCCACTTTCACTGACAGCTTGTTCCACACTCACAACACACACTGTTCAGCTTCTCTTTAAATATTTCACCTTTCATCCTTAACATAAAAACATGAGAAAGCTTTTGACAAGAACAAGCCATTTGGCCCAGCAAAGCTTGCCAAATTCCTATTCACATAGTTTGTTGAAATAACTATCGAGTTTAGATTTGAAGGTCTCTATGGTACTACTCTCAACTACACAACTAGGTAGTTTGTTCCATGTGTCCACAGCTCACTGTGTAAAGAAATGCTTCCTGATGTTAGTCTGAAATCTCCCTTTAACCTGTCTCCACCTATGGCCCCATGTCCTCGTTGATGGATTAATTTTGGAGTATCAGCTGGCATCCGCCTTACTTCTACCCTAAATGATTTAGAATCATATCTCCTCTCATTCTCTGCCTACTCAGGCTAAGAAGATTTAACTCTTCCAATCTTTCTTCATAGCTCATACCCTGCAGACCTGGAATGAGTCTCGTTGCCCTTCCCTGGACTCTCTCCAGTGCCTTCACACCCCTCACACAATATGGAGATGGAAATTGTACACAGTACGCAAGGTGTGGCCTCACAAACACAATATACAGCTAAAGGAGAACAGCTTTGGACTTGAACTCCACTGAGTGCATTATACAGCCCAACGTTCTATTACCCTTCCTAATCGCTTCTGTGCATTGTCTAGGTGTTGATAGTGATGAGTCTCCCAGGATGCCCAAATCCTTCTCATGCAGTGCACTTTCTAACTCAAGACCCCCCATTGCATATTTATATCTAATATTTCTACATCCTACATGTAATACTTTACATTTACTTGCATTAAATTCCATCTGCCATTTATCTGCCCACTTCTGGATTTTGTTTTGATCTAACTGTATTGATTTGGCTACCTGAATGTTATCAGCCCGTCCCCCTAATTTTGTGTCACCCACAAACTTTGCTAGTTTATTTGTTATGTGCTTATCTAAATCAGTAATGTCAATTAAAAACAGCAGCGGCCCCAAAACCAATCCCTGCGGAACCCCACTTTAACATCTTCCAGGTGTGAAAATGATCCTCTCACCATAACTTGCTTTCTGTTTTTGAGTCAATTCTGCACCCGTTCGCACACCTTACCCTGAATCCCTACCTCCTGTAATTTGATGATTAATCTTTTGTGGAGTACCTTGTCAAAAGCCTTCTGAAATTCCAAATAAATTATATCAACTGCTCTATTGCTATCATAAATTTTAGTTGCCTCTTCATTAGTAAACCATGATTTCCCCTTTTGGAAACCATGCTGACTTTCTGTTAACATGCCTGTTCTTATCAGCTGCTTTTCCCTCACTCTTTATTATTGTTTCCCATGATACACATTAAGCTTACAGGTCAACAGTTACCAGTGTCAGTGAGGTCACCCTTCTTCTATACTGGGACAACAATAGTCCATTTCCAATCCTTAGTGATTCCACCAGTCTTCAATAATTTTTGAAAATTAAATGTGAGGGGTTTGTATATATAATCACAGACCTCTTTAAGTCACCTCTACTTCTGAAGGAGTCTGAGGTCCTTTGGAGGATGCAGGCCTCTCCTTCATATACCAGTCTGTTATCACCAGTGCAGTCTTCTATGCGGTGGTGTGCTGGGGCAATGGCATCAACATGGGTGATGCTAACAGGCTCAATAAACTGATTAGAAAGGTTGGATTTGTTATAGGAGTCAAACTGGGCACACTGGAGGCTGTGGTAGAACAAAGGACCCTACGAAAAATCCCAGCAATTCTGGACAATTTCTCTTACCCTCTGCATGCCACCTTGGCTGAACAGAGGAGCACTTTCAGTAATAGACTAAGACAACTGCACTGCTCCAAAGAAAGCAATATGAGCTCATTCTTACCCTTGGCCTTTAGGCTCTATAATGAGTCAACCTATAGCCGGGGAAGTGATGAGCCCTTCTTTTAGACTGTTTAAGGTAACTTATTTTTTACACTTTTTACTTTTGTTCTAATTTTTGTATCTGTTATATCTAATTTTTTACTGATATACTCTGCCAAAAAACTTCCGAGTCTAACAATATTATGATTGCTTGTTCCTAAAGGCTTAGCAACTTCCACACTCAAAATTCTATCCTGATTGTTACGCAACATCAAGTCTCAACAGGCCTCCCTTCTTGTTGGTGCACTTACATACTGGGTCTAAAAACAATCATCCAATAACTCAATTGATTCACTTTCCTGTAATCCATTAGTCACCGGGTTCTCTCACTCAAAATTTGGGAAATTGAAGTCACCCATAAGTACATGTTCTAAAGTAAGTAGGCATTGTGGGCCGACGGGCCAGTATTGTGCTGTAGCTTTTCTATGTTTCTATAACATCACCTTCAGAACTTGCTTTTTTAATAGTCTGATAGAGTTGTTTGTTAAAATCACTATCACCCTTGACCTATGACCTTGTTTTTGCTCATCCAACCTCAGTGGAAAAAGCCTACTTACTATTCATTTAATCTTTTCATCCTTAATAATTTTGTGTACCTCTAGCAAATCCCCATCATTCTCCTGCACTCCAGGAAATAAAGTCCATAAGACCATACGGTACAGGAGCAGAATTAGGCCATTTGGCCCTTTGTCTGCTCCGCTATTTCATCATAGCTGATTGATTCTCCCTCTCAGCGCCATTCTCCTGCCTTCTCCCTGTATCTCTTCATGCCCTCACTGATCAAGAATCTACCAACCTCTGCCTTGGATATACCCAATGACTTGACCTCCACAGCTGCCTGTGGCAACAAATTCACCATTCACTGACTCCTCATCTCCATTCTAAAAGGTCACTTGTCTATTCTGAGGCTGCGTCCTCTGGTCTTAGACTCTCCCACCATAGGAAGCAGTCTCTCCACATCCACTCTATTGAGGCCTTTCAACATTCAGTTCAATGAGGCCACCCCTCATTCTTTTGAATTCCAGAGAGGACTGGTCCTGAGCCATTAAACACTCTTCATATGACAAGCTTTTCAATCCCAGAATCATTTTTGGGAACCTCCTTTGAACCCTCTCCAATGTTAGCACATCCTTTCTTAGATAAGGGGCCCAAAACTGCCCACAATGCCCCAAGTGAGGCCTCGCCAGTGCTTCATAAAATCTCAATGTTACATCTTTGCTTTATATTCCAGTCCTCTCAAAATGAATGCTAACATTGCATTTGCCTTCCTCACCACTGTTTCAACCTGCAAATTAACCTTTAGGGCATATATGTCAAACTCAAGGCCCGCGGGCAGAATTATCTTTGGCCCGCGAGATAATATCTAATTACTATTAAAGCTGGCCCCAGTAATCGAAGCGCCTATGGCGTATGATATGGCTAATGCTGAGTTTATTCAGGTACCAGGTTTTCAGGGTTTTTAGTGTTTATTCGGCAGTCTTGCTCGGCAGTCTTCTTCATAAGAAACGGAATTTGTAAAATGAAACACTTTGTAGTTATAGCAGAGACTGAGACACATGAGAGCAGGCTGAAAAAACAGAGGCAATGAAAGCTGCGTTCGCACGCGTCCGACTGATCCGGCCTGCATGAAGCTGCATTTTGCTCAATCCGGCCCATGACCTAAAATGAGTTTGACACCCCTGCTTTAGGGGATCTAGCACATGAACTCCCAAGTCCCTTTACACCTCAGATTTTTGAATTTTCTCTCCATTTAGAAAAGTCTATGCTTTCATTTCTTCTGCATGATTGTACACTTCCTGGCACTGTATTCCATCTGGCACATCTTTGCCCATTCTCCTAATCTGTTAAGTCCTTCTTTAGTCTCTGTACTTCCTCAAACCTTCCTGACTTCCTCTCTTCATATCGTTTGTAAACATGGTCACAAAGTCACCAATTCTATCATCCAAATCATTGACTATTAATATAAAAAGAAGCAGTCACAACACAGACCCCTGTGGTACACCACAATTCACCAGCAGCCAACCAGAAAAGGCTCCCTTTATTTTTTGTCTCCTGCCAATCAACCACTGCTCTATCCATGCTAGTATCTTTACTGTAATAGGTTTAAGAAGAGAGGCGGGAGATTTAAAGGGGATCCAAAAGACAAATTTTTCACACATAAGGTGGTGGATTATGGAAAGAGCTGCCAAAGAAAGTGGTAGAGGCAGGTACAATTACAATGCAAAAGCTATTTGTATAGGAATAAGAAATGTTTAGAGTGATTTGAGCTAAACACAGACAAATAGGACTAGCTCAGGTAGAAACCATGATCAGCAAAGACGAATTGGGCTAAGAGGCCTTGTTTATGCTGTATAATTCTGATTCTATGGCGCTTACTAATTCACAAAATAATTACATTTCTGGAAAATGATACATTAGTAAAATTTTGTTACTCAAAAGTCTGAGTGAATTACATTTTACTGCTTTTGTGCCCAGAAACTGGAGTATGATGGGGAGAAATGGCTCATTGAACCAGTGACAAACACCTGATTGAGTCAAAGGTTTAACAGTAAAATATTGTGAATCAATGAATTACTCTTCAGCTGTTTTAACCGGTGGTCTCATGGCCCTTCTAGTTGTGTAAATTTTGAGTCTCTTTAATATTTTTCTGATATCAAACCAGCACATGTATTGCTTTTGTCTACTAAAATTTGAAGTAACTGAGCTATGGGAATCATAGAGAAAGGTTCTTCAAGCTGACTACAGTAGCCCTTTTCGTTGTGTGAATGATCTCAAGTTGATAGAGAGAGACCTTCACCCTCGTGTTGTGTGAGGCACATTTGGTCTCTGATTAAATCAGAGATGGCAAGGACCTGCTGGTGATGCTGACTGATGTCAATTCACACAATACCATTCTGCTCACTATTCCAACCACTGCCCAAACCAAGTTAATTTAAAATAGGTGAAATGATCCTCCGAGAACGGGTCCCATTTCATCTTCTGAATAACCTCAGGGCTTAGGAAAGTTAAATAAAAGGCTTACCCAAATCTCCTTGACAGATGTCAGTCCTTGAGGCTCCACCGATGATGAACTTTGGATTCTCACAGATTTCCTAACAAGGAAAGAAAATATGATTACCTTGGCCCGTCAGCAATGAAAATATTTACTTCACTCAAATAGTTCACACTTCACTTTGCAAAATAGTCATCCACATTACTAACATGGCCACAAAGTTAATTTCTTTTTAAACTCTCTTATGATTGAGCTATAAATTTTAATCAGATTATCATTCAAAATTAAAAGTACAATGCATGAAGACTACTGATATTGAATACAGTTCATCAGGCCCATGCCTGCTCTCAGGGCAGCAATTCCTTCAATCCATTCCCCGTTTTTTTTCATTCCCTGGGCTGCTGCAACTTAATCTCTCTACACGTGAACTTTCCCTTGACTCATTCTGCAATTAACTAACTAAAGAATTATTTAAAGAAGCCAATTAATCTACCAGCATATTTTAGTTAGATTAATTATGTACATTTACTTTAGAGGAAACTGCAGCACCCAGGGTAAATTAATGTAATCACAATACATACTAAATAGACAATCCCGGAGGCTGGAATTGAACTTGGGATCCCTGGAGCTTTGCATCGCTATGCTTTTATCCCACTCGAGTCCCACTCTTTTTATAGAATAAAATTAGATTGACAGACATGAGACAAGTATTACTGGACCACAAGTAAGGTCAAAATTCAAAGTAAATTGATTATCAAAGTAGATATTTGTCATAAAATCCAGCCATGAGATTCATTTTCATGCAGGCATACACAATAAATCCATAATAGAATAATAACAACTATAACAGAATCAATTAAAGACCACACCAACTTAGGCGTTCAGCCAGTGTGTAAACGACAACAAACTGCAAATACAAAAAAAGAAATAATAATAATAAATAATTAACTAAACGATAAATATCAATAACATGAAGTGAAGAGTCATAGGTTGTGGGAACATTTCATTGATTGGGCAAGTGAAGTTGAGTGAAGTTATCCCATTTGGTTGGAGACCCTGATGGTGGAGGGGTAATAACTGTTCCTGAAGCTGGTGGTGCGAGTCCCGAGGCTCCTGTACCTCTCAGTGAGAAGCGAACATGTGGTGGGTGGTGGGGGTCTCTGCTGATGGATGTAGCTTTGCTGCGACAATGTTTTGTGTAGATGTGCTCAATGGCTTTCACCATGATGGACTGGGTCATATCCACTACTTTTTGCAAGGCTTTCCATTCAGGAGAATTGTTATTTCCACATCAGCCTGCGATAGCATTTGACATACTTTTAAATGTCATGCCAAATCTTCTTAAACTCCTAAAGAGTAGAGAGACTGCTGTGCTTTCTTGTGATTGCATTTCCATGCTGGGCCCAGAACAGGTCCTCTGGGTTGACAACACTGAGGAATTTAAAGTTGCTGACCCTCTCCACCTCTGATCCTCCGATGAGGTCTGGCTCCTTGACCTCCGGTTTTGTCCTCCTGTCAGCTCCTTGGTCTTGCTGACATTGAGTAGGAGGGTTTTGCTGTGGCACCACTCTGAGATTTTCAGTCTCCATCCTATATGCTGATTTGTCACCACCTTTGATTCAGATTTAGATAGGCACTGTTGCTGATGTTATACAATTAAATATTAACAAATCAACTAATACTAGCTAATGGAAATTTAAAATTCCTGCGGATACTGAAAATCCAAAATAAAAAGAGAAAATGTCTGAAACATTTGGGAATCAGGTAACACATATTGGAAAGAGAAACAGAATTATCCAGGTGCATCACAGTGCCACAGCAGTGTAGCAGTTAGCGCAATGCTATTACAGCTCTGGGCATTGGAGTACAGAGTTCAATCCCAGCGTCCTCTGGAAGGAGTCTGTACATCCACCCTGTGGAATGCGTGGGTTTCCTCCGGGTGCTCCAGTTTCCTCCCACAGTGCAAAGATGTACCGGTTAGTAGGTTAATTGGTTATTGTAAATTGTCCTGTAATTTTACTACGGTTAACTTGGTGTTGCTGGCAATGCGTCTTGAAGGGCCTATTCCAGGCTGTATCTTTCAATAAATAAAAAATAAAATAAACTTGGTATTGAACTGCTCTGCCCAAGTGCCAGAAATTGCAGAGATCTGAAAACAGCCCAGTTAATCACAGAAAGCAGATTCTCCTCCATTAACTCTGTCTACACTTTCTGCTGCTTCTAGAATGTGACCAAAATAAAGATCTCCTACCCCGGCCATTCTCTCTTCTCCCCCCTCCTACTGAGTAGAATATAAAAAGGTTTATGACTTTTCTACCACCAGGCTCAAGGACAGCTTCTACCCTCTTGTTCCAAGAATGGACCTCTAACAATAAACTCTTTTTCTCTCGACCTACCTCGTCACGGCCCTTGCACCTGATTTGTTGACCCTTTCTCTGTAACTGGAACTATGCATTCTACATTCTGTTACTGTTTCCTTTTGTACTGCCTCGATGTACTTATGAAATGACCTGTGTGGATGACCAGCAAATAAAACTTTTCATTGTATCTAGGTACATGTGACAATAATAAACTACCGTAGATTCCGGACTACAGAGCGCACCTGATTAAAAGCCGCTGGCTCTAATTTTAGAAAGAAAATCAATTTTTTACTTGTACAGGCCGCACCGGATTTTCGGCCGCAGGTGTCCCACATTGTAATATGAGATATTTACACAGAAAGATATTACACGTGAGGATTTTTTAACTTTTAATTAAATCCATATGGTAACATAAACAAATACATATTGCAAATGCTTTTTTTTGAACCGTGCCTGTAACGCGGCTACTTTTAAATATACGTTGCGTATACTCTTTTACTGAACAACATTCCAATATCTCCTAATGACTGGTAAAAAATATATATACTGCAGCCTACCAGGAAAAGTTATTGATCGCCTTTAACTTAAAAGCAGCGTTCGCTCAGATCCAATGCCGCTCGCGTAATGTGCTCCCCCCCGCCTTCCCGTTTATCGCAAACGGCATTTTTCCCACAAGACGCGGCGAAACCGGGTGTGACGTCATAGCATCCCGCGATGTAGTACAGAAAACAAATATAGTTAAAACACTTCTAACTTTAACTAGAAAATGAATTACTAAGCAAAAATATTATAAACTAAATAACTGCCATAAAGGCAGCACAATGCTTTTCTTCGAGTGTTTTCCATGTTGATGAAGGTGAGTACAAATGACTGATTTACAATAATTTAATTGTGAAAGTGCGCTTGATTTATCGTACAATTTCATTGGACCTCTGTGAACTACTCATCAATTTTATTGGTCTACTGTTACGAGGCAAAATGTTTTTGGCGGCATGAAAAAAATCATACATTAGCCGCACCGTATTAAAGGCCGCAGAGTTCAAAGCTGTTCAAAATGTGGGGGAAAAGTAGCGGCTTATAATCCGACATCTACGGTAATTACAAATCAGAATTTCTTTTCTGGTGTAAAGACCCTTCATTAGAACTGAGGAATGAAACGATAAGTTGATTTTAAGTTGTAAAGAGGGTTGGAGGGGGATAAGGCAACATTAAAGTTCAAGTTTAATTGTCTTTCAACCACACATGAACACCCATGAATACAGCCCAAAGAAACAGGGTTGCTCTGGAGCCAAGGTGCAAAACACAGAACCAACAGTCACACACGGCACACGGCAGAGAGCAGATATAAAATAGCAAACACATGTAAGATATCAGTAAAATACAGACACAAAAAAAAATGTAGCCCAATACTCTTGAGTCTATGGATATTGCAGAAATCTGCAGTTGACCACAATACAGGTATTCTGCCGAGCGAACACCGGAGAGAGAGGTAGGCACTGACTCCAGCGTGGACACTGGGCCCACCAGCTCTGACACCTCTCCCCTGGGCGGCTGTAAAAAGGCAACAGCATGGCTTGAGGCCCACTCCTCACTAACACCGAGGCCACACAGCTCCCCTGCCATCCACCAATAAATCAGTGAATTGGATTTGCAGCATTCCACATCAACAGTGTCCAACAGGGTCCAGCAAGCACAAGGAAAGGCAAAGTTGATAGGGTTGCCATAGAGATCCCGATATTTATAGAGTCATCTGATTAGCAAATTAATGACATAAGCTAGAGAGAGGGAGGGAGGAGGGAGAGGGAGTGGGAAAAGGAGTGGGAGAGAGACAGAGCTAGAAAGGGAGATGTAAAAGGTGTGAAATGTAGGTCAGAGCTGTTGCTGAAACTAAACAAATGCCTAGCAGATCGAGCAGTGTGTGTGGAGAAAGAAACTCCAGTTAGTCCTACAGATGGATAAATTTACAGAAGGCCTGGCCAGTTCTGATAAAAGCAGAAGAGAAGGAAGCTGCTCTAGAAGAACATGCATCTTTAATAATGTTGGGCGGTCACATTAACAAAAGTGTTCAGCAGCTTCTTCCAGGAGGGTGAAGTGGAGTCATTCTATCCTGAGCTTGACATCACTGGCAAGGCGGCATTTGATGACAGTCCCTGGCTGGTGAGCTACAGACTTGGACTACTGATGTTTTGTGCCAGCATCCATGATGACACGAAGCAGGGGTGTTGATGAAATGACAATAACGTAATTCAAACATTTCCAAGTCATAACAAGCAGGCTGATTTGTTTTGTACAAAGTTATCAAGATTTCTCGAAAGTTGTTGACACAGCATTCATCCAGCAAGTAGAGTGTTTTCCATCATACAGGTGCTGGAGGCGGTGAGGGCGGTCCTCTTGACAGGTTACACATCCTCAAGCTGCTCTCAGTATTTATGTGAATGGACCAGCTGAGTTGCCGGACAACAGTGACCGTAGTATGTCATTTATTGGTGCAATGCCACCGACTTAAGAACAGATAAGTGACCTTGCTTTTGTTGGAGATGATCATTGCTGACATTTATGCTGTGGTTACTGTTCATCAGGCCAGACGTGAGGGCTGTCTCTCTCTCTCTCTCTCTTTCTCTGGCTCTGAGTTTTTCTTATAGGGGATGTCCATCAACTGGCACCTGCGATTGCTCGTCTGTTTGAAGACTGCACATCAGAATCAGAATCAGGTTTATTATCACCAGCATGTGACGTGAGATTTACTAGCATCCCTGCTTGAAATAAGCTGCAGAAAGCTGTGAACTCAGTCAGCTTCATCATGGGCACTAGCCCTGCCAGTATCCAGGACATCTTTAAGGAGTGATGACTCCGAAAAGGGGGCATCCATCATTAAGGACCCCCAACACCCAGGACATGCCCTCTTCACATTGCTACCATCAGGAAGGAGGTACAGGAGCCTGCAGACATCGTCAATGATACAGGACCCCCAACACCCAGGACATGCCCTCTTCACATTGCTACCATCAGGAAGGAGGTACAGGAGCCTGCAGACATCGTCAATGATACAGGACCCCCAACACCCAGGACATGCCCTCTTCACATTGCTACCATCAGGAAGGAGGTACAGGAGCCTGCAGACATCGTCAATGATACAGGACCCCCAACACCCAGGACATGCCCTCCTCACATTGCTACCATCAGGAAGGAGGTACAGGAGCCTGCAGACATCGTCAATGATACAGGACCCCCAACACCCAGGACATGCCCTCCTCACATTGCTACCATCAGGAAGAAGGTACAGAAGCCTGAAGACACACACTCAATGATTTAGAAACAGCTTCTTCCCCTCTGCCATCTGATTTCTGAATGGACATTGAACACTACCTCACTACTTTTTTTCTTTTCGCACTACGTACTGAATTTAACTTTATATATACCCTAAATTACATTTTTTATTATTTTGTATGTAATGTACTGCTGCCACATAACAACAAATTTCACAACGTTTGCCCGTGATATTAAACCTGATTCTCATTCTGCGTGTAATGGAAGAGAGATCACTGAGGGAGCAGTTGATTATGTTGGGGACTGGGAGCAAAGCCTCTGGGCTCAAGGATGCTTTCAACAAACTCAAGAATTTTAAGATAAAGAGTTAAGCAGTTTCCACCAATTTAACGAGTGCTGCTTTGAAGTCAAATGCTGTTTAATTCTCTTTGGCCTCCTGCCGAGATCATTAGTTACCAGCCAAGTTGATTTAGTTCACCGACAACCGAAGGTATGTGAGTGCACTACACAAGCAAGGCCCAACAGTAACCTGCTACGGGGCTACAGACTCTACTCCAGAACTACTGTCCAGTACAATTACTGCAATAACATCGACCTAGCCTTACAATGCAGTACCTGTTATGCTGCTGGCATTTAGGATAGCAATGAAGGCCCTCCATCTCCAGCGGTGTTCAGGGCTTATGTCACTAGCTTCCTCTCGGTTTTCACTCCTGTCAGTCACGCAAGTCCCGGGTGGAGACTCAGGAATACCGTTGCATTCAGATGTAGAAGGATCCTTCATTGCTGTTTCCGTAACAGTTCAGTTTGACCAGTCAGGGTTGTTAGCCCTGAGCTGAACCCCCAAACCTGAAGGACCGGTAGGCATCTCTTAGTCTGTCCTCTACCTTTTGTCCTGCCTGGCATGGGAGACCCTACCAAGCATAAAGCACTGATTCCAGCCAACATAGCTCTCCAGGTCAGAGGCATGCAAGCCTCCAAACCACAAGAAGGTTGTGGCCCACTTGGAGGACTTAACCTTAGCCAAATACAACCTGGCCAATACTGCCCCATCTTCCTACTGCAGCCAGTGATGGAGGAAGTTCAACCATCATTACAGTCAGATAAGGCTTATTCATTCATCACCTGCTCTGTTTGTACACTCCATTCATTCTCAGATTCCAGAACAACCCAAGTCCAATTAAACACGAGGAGCTAATTCCAGATCGGATCCAGAATAACCCAAGTCCAGGTAAACACGAGGAGCTAATTCCAGATCGGATCCAGAATAACCCAAGTCCAGTTAAACACGAGGAGCTAATTCCAGATCGGATCCAGAATAACCCAAGTCCAATTAAACACGAGGAACTAATTCCAGAACAGACCCAAAATGTCTCAGATCGAGTTAAACATGAGTAGCTAGTTCCAGAACAGATCCAGAATAACCCAACTCCAAGTAAACACAAGAAGCTAATTCCAGAACAGATCCAGAATAATCCAAGTCCAATCAAACACGAGGATCTAATTCCAGAACAGATCCAGAATAATCCAAGTCCAATCAAACATGAGGATCTAATTCCAGAACAGATCCAGAATAATCCAAGTCCAATCAAACACGAGGATCTAATTCCAGAACAGACTACCGTTGACATTACGGCAGCATTCAACCAGCTGTATGACTGAAATCATGAGGATCAAGAGAAACTCTCTATTTTTCGGAGTCATACCTAACAAAAGGCATGACTCAGGGAACGGGACATCTTTTCTTGATCCTCATTCAAAAGACATGATCAGGGGAGTGATTTCAAGCTGTTTCATCAGCATCATCCCTCCATCCCAAGGTCAGAAGTGGAATTGCTCAGTAATGTTCAGTCTCATTCACAGATACTCAGGAAACAACATAGTTCATACTGCAATAGCTGAACAATATCACTGGAACAAAGTTTACATCACACAGGGGTCAGATGCAAAACTAAGAATGCCAATCTGATTAAAGATGCACAAAATTGTATGAGGCATAGTTGGAATAGATAGTAAGAATCCTTTCCCTATGGCAAAGAAGGATAGGCCAAAGTCAACATGGTTTCCTTAAGGGGAAATCTGTGGGAAATGTTGAGGAATTAACAGGCAGGATAGACAAAGGAGAGTCAGTGGCGCTGTTTACTTGGATTTTCAGAACACAATTGACGAGGTGTCTCACATGAGGCTGCTTAACAAGATAAGAGCCCGTGGTATTACAGGAAAGATAGTAGCACGGATGAAGCAGTGGTTCATTGGCAGGAGGCAAAGAGTGGGAATAAAGGGAGCCTTTTCTGGTTGACTGCCAGTGTCTAGTGCTGTTTTGCAAGGGTCGGTGTTGGGACCACTTCTTCTCACATTATGTGTCAATGATTTGGATGACAGAAGTGGCAAGTTGGTGGACTATACAAAGGCAGGTGGAGAGGCAGAGAGTCTGGAGAAGAGCTTGGACAGATGAGGAGGAAGGTCAAAAAAAGTGGCAGATGGAATGCAGTATTGGGAAATGTATGGTAGAAGAATGAAGGTGTAGCCCATTTTCTAAACAAGGTCAACATTCAGAAATCAGACGTGCAAAGGGACTTGGCTGTCGTTATGAAGGATTCCCTAAAGTTTAACTAGGAGGTTGAGTTGGGAGTGCGGAAGGCAAATTCAATGTTAGCATTCATTTTGAGAGGACTAGAATATAAAAGTGATAATGTACTTAACGCTGAGGCTTTATAAGGCATTGGTCAGACCGCACTTGGAGTATTGTGAGTAGTTTCGAAACGTGTGCTGGCATAGGAGATGGTACAGAGGAGGTTCATGAGAATGATCTCCAGGAATGAAAGGGTAAACATACGGGGAGTGTTTGACGGCTCCGGGCCTGGACTCGCTGGAGTTTAGAAGAATGTGAGGGGATCTCATTGAATCATATCAAATATCATTGTGGTAGAGTCTAGGACTCAGTCTCAGAATAGAAGGACGTCCCTATGTAATAGAGAGGAAGAGGAATTTCATTAGAGTAGAAAAACATTCCTATATAACAGAAATAAAGAGGAATTTCATTAGCCAAAGGGTGGTGTGTTATCAATGTATTTTATTTATTTAGAGATACAGCCCTTCCACCCAGCAACCCACCTACTTAACCCTGGCCTAATCACATGACAATTTACAATGGCCAATTAATCTACTAACCAGTACATCTTTGGACTGTGGGAGGCAACTGGAGGACCTGGAGGAAACCCATGGAGTCACAGGGATAACGTACAAACTCCTTACAAATGGCACCAGAGTTGAACTCTGAACTCGGACATCCAAAACATTGTGCTAACTACTACATCTGCTATCGTGGCACCCCAGTCTGTGGAATTCATTGCCACGGACGGCTGTGGAGGTTAAGTCACTGGGTATATTCAAAGCAGAGTTTGATTGGTTCTTCATTAGTAAGGGTGTCAAAGGTTTACAGGGAGAAGGCAGGAAAATGGGATTGAGAGGGAAAACAAATCAGCCATGATGGAATGGCAGAGCAAACTTATTGAGCCAAATGGCTTAATTCTGCTCTGATGTCTTAAGGTCTTTATTGCCAATGATAGTCCTCTCTCTTCAACCTCAGCCTGCTCTTTAAACTGAAAAGCCCAGGACATTTCCAGACCCATTGGACTGTCTTAATATACAGAAATATGGAGTGGCCGCCCTCTCACATCTGGAAACAAGCATCAGCTTGGATCCCTTCCTTACCTGGGGTCTTTTCCATAAAATGTTCTTCACTTTGCTGGATTTTTGCCCCAGCTCCTTATATCCAAGAGCCTCAGTAGTAGCTGGGAACATTT